>NC_073695.1:157608041-157689138 GCF_029784165.1 Wyeomyia smithii | reverse complement strand
TAACTATTTCCCCAGTTAGGACATTTTTCAATCGTCAGCTCCACATTTACTGCTTGAAATAGAAATAAAAACAGATTGACTTGCATTATAGTCATTAAAAATAAGAAAGATAAATGTTTCATGACGGACCCAACACGTCAAGATGTTGCCGTTGGTACAGACGGCAACAGACTGGCGCTTTTTGATCTCTTACTGATGCAGTAAACCCCACTGCGACGTGAGAGATACGAAACAAAAGCCAGCCACCAAACAATACTCTCTACTGAGTAAATGATGATGTGCGATAAAGTGTGCAAGCGATACAAAATAGCTATTTAGCGAGGTCGTCTTATACGTCTTGCGGTGGTGTAATCGGAAACGCATCTAACCGGAGATTAGAAGTTGTGGGTTCGAGTCCCACCTGCTGGACTACATTTTTCGTAAATTTCTAATTAACTATTTCCCCAGTAAGTACATTTTTCAATCGTCAGCTCCACATTTACTGCTTGAAATAGAAATAAAAACAGCTTGACTTGCATTATAGTCATTAAAAATAAGAAAGATAAATGTTTCATGACGGACCCAACACGTCAAGATGTTGCCGTTGGTAGAGACGGTAACAGACTGGCGCTTTTCGATCTCTTACTGATGCAGTAAACCCCACTGCGACGTGAGAGATACAAAATAAAAGCCAGCCACCAAACAATACTCTCTACTGAGTAAATGATGATGTGCGATAAAGTGTGCAAGCGATACAAAATAGCTATTTAGCGAGGTCGTCTTATACGTCTTGCGGTGGTGTAATCGGAAACGCATCTGACCGGAGATTAGAAGTTGTGGGTTCGAGTCCCACCTGCTGGACTATATTTTTCGTAAATTTCTAATTAACTATTGCCCCAGTTAGTACATTTTTCAATCGTCAGCTCCACATTTACTGCTTGAAATAGAAATAAAAACAGCTTGACAAGCGGGGGCCTAGTGTGGTTGGTAACGTCTCCGCCAACCACGCTCGACGCCTGGATTCGAATTCCACCGCCGACATAGGTGTCGATGGTTGTGAGGTGGCGTGATCCACTCACAACCAACCCAACTGGTCAAGATTCAATCCTAGCCGACACCGGGAGATTTTCTGAGGCGAAAAATCTCTGGGATCACGCCTTCCATCGCATGAGGAAGTAAAGCCGTTGGCGCCGGTCCGTTAATAAACGGGTCGTGAGTTAGGGTCCTGGGTGTAGAGTCGCCTCCCTGGGCGTCGGTGATTGGCCACAACAGTGGCGGAACTAGACCGACGGAAAATAAGCGAGAATAAAAAAAAAACAGCTTGACTTGCATTATAGTCATTAAAAATAAGAAAGATAAATGTTTCATGACGGACCCAACACGTCAAGATGTTGCCGTTGGTAGAGACGGCAACAGACTGGCGCTTTTCGATCTCTTACTGATGCAGTAAACCCCACTGCGACGTGAGAGATACAAAATAAAAGCCAGCCACCAAACAATACTCTCTACTGAGTAAATGATGACGTGCGATAAAGTGTGCAAGCGATACAAAATAGCTATTTAGCGAGGTCGTCTTATGCGTCTTGCGGTGGTGTAATCGGAAACGCATCTGACCGGAGATTGGAAGTTGTGGGTTAGAGTCCCACCTGCTGGACTATATTTTTCGTAAATTTCTAATTAACTATTTCCCCAGTTAGTACATTTTTCAATCGTCAGCTCCACATTTACTGCTTGAAATAGAAATAAAAACAGCTTGACTTGCATTATAGTTATTAAAAATAAGAAAGATAAATGTTTCATGACGGACCCAACACGTCAAGATGTTGCCGTTGGTAGAGACGGCAACAGACTGGCGCTTTTCGATCTCTTACTGATGCAGTAAACCCCACTGCGACGTGAAAGATACAAAATAAAAGCCAGCCACCAAACAATACTCTCTACTGAGTAAATGATGACGTGCGATAAAGTGTGCAAGCGATACAAAATAGCTATTTAGCGAGGTCGTCTTATACGTCTTGCGGTGGTGTAATCAGGGTTGCCACATTTAAATCTGTGTTTTCCCTTGAAAAATTCTTAGCATCTGTATCTGGAACAAAAATATCTGTAAAAAAAATTTGTATCGTTTAAACATAAAGAACTTTGTATTTTTTCAAGGTTTTATGGTACATAAACAAAATTTTTAGCTTAAAACGTGTGAGGAGTTGAAAATATATTCAATTTGCTTAATATTTAATGAAATAAAATTTCGGATTGTTTTTAAAAATTAATGTCAATTTCGAAAAATCTGTATATCTGTACTTTTCGACGAAAATCTGTATATCTGTATATACAGATTCTGTACCGTTACTTCGGTCAAACATCTGTAAAATACAGATTGATCTGTACATGTGGCATCCCTGGGTGTAATCGGAAACGCATCTGACCGGAGATTAGAAGTTGTGGGTTCGAGTCCCACCTGCTGGACTATATTTTTTTCGTAAATTTCTAATTAACTATTTCCCCAGTTAGTACATTTTTCAATCGTCAGCTCCACATTTACTGCTTGAAATGGAAATGAAAACAGCTTGACTTGCATTATAGTCATTAAAAATAAGAAAGATAAATGTTTCATGACGGACCCAACGCGTCAAGATGTTGCCGTTGGTAGAGACGGCAACAGACTGGCGCTTTTCGATCTCTTACTGATGCAGTAAACCCCACTGCGACATGAGAGATACGAAACAAAAGCCAGCCACCAAACAATACTCTCTACTGAGTAAATGATGACGTGCGATAAAGTGTGCAAGCGATACAAAATAGCTATTTAGCGAGGTCGTCTTATACGTCTTGCGGTGGTGTAATCGGAAACGCATCTGACCGGAGATTAGAAGTTGTGGGTTCGAGTCCCACCTGCTGGACTATATTTTTTGTAAGTTTCTAATTAACCATTTCTCCAGTTAGTACATTTTTCAATCGTCAGCTCCACATTTACTGCTTGAAATAGAAATGAAAACTGCTTGACTTGCATTATAGTCATTAAAAATAAGAAAGATAAATGTTTCATGACGGACCCAACGCGTCAAGATGTTGCCGTTGGTAGAGACGGCAACAGACTGGCGCTTTTCGATCTCTTACTGATGCAGTAAACCCCACTGCGACATGAGAGATACGAAACAAAAGCCAGCCACCAAACAATACTCTCTACTGAGTAAATGATGACGTGCGATAAAGTGTGCAAGCGATACAAAATAGCTATTTAGCGAGGTCGTCTTATACGTCTTGCGGTGGTGTAATCGGAAACGCATCTGACCGGAGATTAGAAGTTGTGGGTTCGAGTCCCACCTGCTGGACTATATTTTTTGTAAGTTTCTAATTAACCATTTCTCCAGTTAGTACATTTTTCAATCGTCAGCTCCACATTTACTGCTTGAAATAGAAATAAAAACAGCTTGACTTGCATTATAGTCATTAAAAATAAAAAAGACAAATGTTTCATGACGGACCCAACACGTCAAGATGTTGCCGTTGGTAGAGACGGCAACAGACTGGCGCTTTTCGATCTCTTACTGATGCAGTAAACCCCACTGCGATGTGAGAGATACGAAACAAAAGCCAGCAACAAAACAATACTCTCTACTGAGTAAATGATGACGTGCGATAAAGTGTGCAAGCGACACAAAATAGCTATTTAGCGAGGTCGTCTTATACGTCTTGCGGTGGTGTAATCGTAAACGCATCTGACCGGAGATTAGAAGTTGTGGGTTCGAGTCCCACCTGCTGGACTATATTTTTCGTAAATTTCTAATTGACTATTTCCCCAGTTAGTACATTTTTCAATCGTCAGCTCCACATTTACTGCTTGAAATGGAAATGAAAACAGCTTGACTTGCATTATAGTCATTAAAATTAAGAAAAACAAATGTTTCATAACGGACCCAACACGTCAAGATGTTGCCGTTGGTAGAGACGGCAACAGACTGGCGCTTTTCGATCTCTTACTGATGCAGTAAACCCCACTGCGACGTGAGAGATACGAAACAAAAGCCAGCCACCAAACAATACTCTCTACTGAGTAAATGATGACGTGCGATAAAGTGTGCAAGCGATACAAAATAGCTATTTAGCGAGGTCGTCTTATACGTCTTGCGGTGGTGTAATCGGAAACGCATCTGACCGGAGATTAGAAGTTGTGGGTTCGAGTCCCACCTGCTGGACTATATTTTTTGTAAATTTCTAATTAACTATTTCCCCAGTTAGTACATTTTTCAATCGTCAGCTCCACATTTACTGCTTGAAATAGAAATAAAAACAGCTTGACTTGCATTATAGTCATTAAAAATAAGAAAGATAAATGTTTCATGACGGACCCAACACGTCAAGATGTTGCCGTTGGTAGAGACGGCAACAGACTGGCGCTTTTCGATCTCTTACTGATGCAGTAAACCCCACTGCGACGTGAGAGATACGAAACAAAAGCCAACCACCAAACAATACTCTCTACTGAGTAAATGATGACGTGCGATAAAGTGTGCAAGCGATACAAAATAGCTATTTAGCGAGGTCGTCTTATACGTCTTGCGGTGGAGTAATCGGAAACGCATCTGACCGGAGATTAGAAGTTGTGGGTTCGAGTCCCACCTGCTGGACTATATTTTTCGTAAATTTCTAATTAACTATTTCCCCAGTTAGTACATTTTTCAATCGTCGGCTCCACATTTACTGCTTGAAATAGAAATAAAAACAGCTTGACTTGCATTATAGTCATTAAAAATAAGAAAGATAAATTTTAACTATTCCTAATTCTTTTTGAAAAAACGGTTCTTGGCAACATAAAATCGAACATATCACTAGTGTCGTGAAATGCACGGAGGCACGCGTCTAGTGAGTTATGTTAACCATAGCAGGTCCGGTGGTGAGGAATAACTAGCAGTGATGTGCTACGGAGTCGTCGGGAGGGTGCATTGAAATGAACTTGTTCAAGTAGGGCAGGACAGTCGATGGTTCCGTTGATTAGGTCGAAGATGAACATTCTCTGTTGATTGAGGCGTCTATTTGACAAGGGCTCTAAATGAATAAGTTGGCATCGATCGGTGTAGGGCGGGAGATTATTTGGATCGTTCCACGGGAGACCGCGTAAGGCAAGTCGTAAGAACTTTTTTTGTATCCGCTCTATTTCGAAAATCTATGTCATTTGGAACGGTCACCAAACAGGAGAGGTGTATTCCAGAGTACTGCGCACTAACGAGCAATACAGAATTTTGAGAGCATAAATATCAGTAAAATTGGAGGTATGGGGGCGAATAAATCCCAACACAGAAAATGCTTTTGCGGTGATGATTCCAATGTGTTCGTTAAATTTAAGTTTTGAATCAATTGTGACTCCCAGGTCACAGATGGATTGTACTCGGTCGAGACACTCAGAACCCAGGAAATATCGATATTCAACTGAATCGTTGCAGCGAGTGAAGGATACAAATTTGCATTTTTTGCAATTAACACGCATGCCGTTGTTATCACACCAAATCATCAGAATATTCAGATCTTCTTGCAACGCTCCACAGTCTGCTAAGGATGAGATGACACGGAAGAGTTTCAAATCATCAGCGGAAGATAGATTTCTTGACGAGATCAGTGCATACAGATCATTAACGAATATTTTGAACAATAGGGGCCCGAGCACGCTGCCTTGAGGTACACCGGATGCAATGTGGAAAATGTAAGAGTGGGCAGAGTTAACCAATATGTACGCAGAACGATTTGTTAGGTATGAGAATAACCACTCCATGATCCATTCTGGGAAACCCATCCACCTCATCTTAGCAATTCTTAAAACATGTGGCACAGTGTCGAAGGCCTTCGCAAACTCTATGTACACAAAATCAACTTGGCGTTTTGCTTCAACTTCTCTGGATAGGGTGGTTACGTAGCACATCAGATTCGTCGTCGTTGATCGGTGTTTCATGAAACCATGCTGGAACTCAGATAAGAATGGTGACATAACACTGTATAGCACGTTGTGAACCAATTTTTCAAAACTTTGCTCAGACAGCTAAGTATGGAGATTCCGCGATAGTTGGTTACACAGCTGCGGTTTCCAGACTTATAAACAGGAATAATGCACGCAGATTTCCAATCCGTTGGGAAGACTCGATCTCTTAGCGAGCTATTGAAAATTAGGGCAATTGGTGACGCGAGAGCAACAGCACAGTTTTTCAGTAGTAGTGGGGGTATCTCGTCGACGCCAGGTCCTTTATTGACATCTAAATCTTCCAGAGACTTTCTTACGTCGTTCGTGGAAAACTGGATGGTGGGCAGATTCAGGTCATACACTGGTACGTGAGCGAATGCATTATAGTGACACCAGAGTTTCCGTGAGATTGCACTCCTGATTGGAAGATGCATTAGAACAGCGGTTCTTAACCTGGGGTACGCGTACCCCTAGGGGTACGTGAAAGCCTCTAGGGGGTACGCGAAAATAAAATCAGCAATGGTCAAAGCAATTTGTCTTTATTATACTTCATTTGTTTTACAATATTGCTCTCAAAACAGGAATGTAGCAATTAAACAAACCATAGTTTAATTTGAAACCTGAACTAGACCTTTACAATATGATCTACCATTACTCTCTCCCACGCTGCCAGAACAAACCGAGCCAGGGGGTACAATTGATTTGAAAATTATCGCCTAGGGGTACGTGGACAAAAAAAGGTTGAGAATCGCTGCATTAGAAGGAACATATCCGTTGATTTCATCGTCAAATTGCCAACATAGGGCGGGAAGGTTGAAGTCTCCAATAGAAAAAACGATGTGAGCATACGACGAGCGATCCAAAATTGTTTGCATAACACTTGCGTGTGCCGAATATAGTTCTTGAGCAGAGTTGGGCGGGAGGTAAATGGCTGCCACGTAAAGCGATCGATGCTGCAAGCTAATGCGAACTGCTACTTGCTCGAGCTGGTTACAGTCACTCAATGACACGGAGCTGCAACTAAGGTGACTTTTGACGGCTATCAGTACGCCGCCCCCTCGAGAGTGAACACCAGTCGCTTCATTGCGATCACTGGGAAAGAGAGTATAATTGGACGATATTTCTGCACTGTCGATAACGGCGTTGAGCCACGTTTCCGTGAGAACAATCACGTCGTAATCGCTGCCACTCAACAGTAACCGCAGTTGAGCGATCTTGGTGCGCAAACCTCTCACATTCTGGTAGTACACAGATATAAAGTGACCAGGAGCTCTTTCTGCCGCAACGGACGACGGTTGAGTGCTGGAAACATTGGGAATTACGGTGGGCGTATCATGGTTCGTAGTTGATGCGTACTTGCCTGCATTGACGGTTTGGAAGACACCTTCTCCGTTCTCGATCACAGGACCGGGATGGCTGTAGGTCGCTGGCAGGAATAACTCGACTGTGCCGAGGGGATTAGGGTCTTCCATAAGGCTTGCAGGCGTGCATCCCGGGAATGACTGATTCGAAAAGGTGTGAGGCGTAGATATTGATGTTGCAGAAAAAACTCTCGGAGTTGGGGCACGATCATGAGATATCATAGCGGATGACTAGAACGGTCGCGAGTATCAGGTACATAAACATCAGAGGAATGATGATACTTGCCTGGTGTAGTGAGTTGGAAGACCCTGTCACCGACCCCAAACACAGGACCGGAACGGCTGTTGAACGAGGACTAAACAGGCGCGACTGCGGTGGGGGGATCAAGGGCTTCCAAAATACTAGTACGAATGCGTTCTGGATGATTTAGCTTAGTCCCATCATAGGTGTTACTGGAGACGATACCTGGGATAGCAAAAGTAGTGTCGTTCGTTTTTTGGTTCTCGGTGGTGCGCGAAATTTTTGTGCTCTGTAATCCTCGAAGTCACGAAAGAGAGTACCCTCCGGCCATGTTCCCGCATCCAGTGCTTTGGCCTTTAGGGATGAATCAATTCCAATTTTGAAGGACACGAATGTGAGAGTGCTGATATCCTTGTCCTTCGGAACAAGCTTAACAACAACGGGATCGTTGTCGATCTCGAGATTGGCTTTCGCTAAAGATGACATTAACTCCACAGAAACATCCGGCCGAATCCTCGATATATACAGCCAGAATCTTTCATCGGTATAATTGGTAGCAGGAGCTTCGACGATATTATCCAAAGTCCGTTTACTACCAACAGTGCAGTTGTCCGAAGAACGCGGGACCACATCAGTTTCGCGGGGTCTCTTAAAGGCCCTTTGTTGATCTACTGTAGGCCAGCGATTTCGCAGTGACGGGAAAAATTGGAGAGTCGGTTTGGTGTTCAGCTGTTATATTTCGCTATGTAGTTCGGTAATTGCATTAGTTAGCGAATTAAGCTGCGGCAATGGATCTGCATTAGATGTCAGCATTCGAAAATGAGAATTCTCGAACAGCTCGGCACAGTTGTCTCACATCCAGAAAAGGTTCTTTTTGTGCGATGTAAAATATCCCTGAAGGGCGCGTGATATGCCAGCACATGTCCTCATATGAAATTTCGCTCCGCAATAACCGCGGCAGGTAACAAAATCGATACCCGAAATAGTGTGAGAACACTTTGCACACGTTTTTGCCATGGTTATATATATATAGTTCCGATACCCACTACTAGGCGACCCTTTATCAGTAATGCGGACAGTCTTGGAATTGATTATCTTTGCAAAGCCTTGCAATGAATGAATCGGATAGTATGAAGATATGCTGATTGTATAGCAATCGGGCGCAAATTGCGAAAGCTTAGTAGTAGTAGTTTCTTGATTTGAAGGATAGATGTCGCTGTCAGCGAAAAAATCGAGCAGGACAACAGTGCGGGAGAGACAAACTAGTCGCAAATCACTTCACTAAGCACGGCAAAAAGTTTCACTGATTAGTGCACTATGGGGCACTTTTCGCAAGATACTTCACTTGTCCAATACAGAGACGAGAACAAAGAAGAGTTCAGAATACATTCACTAGTCAAAAACCATAAAAGCACTACAGAAAACGGAAAAATTGAACGACGTAAACAAACTCAACCAAAACAAACGACGTAAACAAATTGATATTGAACAATTTGATATATATAATATATATTCCCGTCACTCGCCACAACCTTGATACCAACTACGCAAAAAGCAAACCTAGCATGAGTTTTATCGGTTTAATGTCAAACAATTTTTAATCTTAGAATATCCGCTTGAATCGGTCTGGTCTCCAATTTCAGATAGTCTCGTTGAGATTGTTTTTTTGCTTAGATAGGAAAATTCACCCAATTCGCTTAATTAAATGGTTGTCTTGATAGTGCAGCTACGAACAAAGGATTTTCTGAAGTGACAGCGCTAATATAAAAGATGCTCCCTTTTCAAATATATATTTTTACTTAATACGCTTCAACGTCTCAGCATTTAGAAATGCACTGTTAGATAAAATTGCAGAAAATACAAGAGATACAATTCCGTCTGCTATTTGTTTTAATGGAATATAAAAATACCGTAGTCCTACGTCACCCTCCTACTTTTTTTGATTCATCGGGAATGACTGAGGAAAGACCGGCGACTCTAGTTATTACTTCCTGGACGGCAAGCTCGTGCGGGCTTATCATGGAATGACCCTGATGGGGGGGAAATGTTCAAATGATACCTTTTATATCAAGGTTTTGTCAGTTAGTTGGAAAGAGGGAGGAGTTAAGAAGAATATGGAATGGTAAGCAGAGTAAAAACGCATCGGAAACAAAAAGAATTTCGAGTAAATCAACAACAACAAACAAAGTCAGATCGGTTGTATCCGTTAGTGTCGGCTGTGCTTGGGAAGAGAGGTAGTGAATGGCTGCTCGGTACACGCAAAGTTGGAATGTGCGTAACCAGGTCATTTATGAGCGAAATTAGCGCATTTCCTGGTTAAGTTTGGAACCAGTACAACAAATGTGTGCTGGGCATAACGCATTTGATGCTCTAGCGTATTTTGAATGTATTCAGCCCCTCTAAATCAATATACTTCAAAAGTTTCAACCGATGTTGGTATCGTCATGATGATTTGTACTGGTATTGGTAATGTTCTTTAAAAAGCTGCTATCGTTGCAGCACTGCAACCAACACTGATGATTTTGGTCATGACTGAATTGATGAAAATCTTAACTTATTGTTTCCCTTTCATGAATCTGGTCATTTAAAAACATCATCGAGTCAATAATAGAGATGCACCGAATAGCACTATTCGGCCTTCGGCCGAATACCGAATAACCTTTTTTCCATTAGTCGGTGAGACGAATATTCGGCCGAATATTCGGCCGTATATTCGGCTGAACACAACGTTGATCGTATGATAACAAAATAACCAAATGGTCATTGTTTGAAATTTAAATTGTTTCTTTCGCTTTCCAATTGTTCATGTACGAAAACGATTGAAAATTGTCCGAACTATTGCACAAGAAATAATTAATTATGCGCCTATGGAATAAGGCACGCTAATCCGTGGCGCACCTAGTTTTGTTCTTATTTGAGTTGTCGTTTAAAAATAATGTTTTTGAGGATTATGGCTAACACAATTTAAAAGTTTGTGTCACAGCTACATTTTGAGTGTTTTTGAAAAAAAAAAATGCGAGAAATGAACGAGAACTGAGGATGTGACTTTGGCTCAGAAAAATAAACCTCATCCAGACAAAACATCAAAGAGATGTGTGGAGATTGCGGTTCGTGTTCCGTTTAATGAGATATATTCCTTTCTAAGCACAAGTTACATCTTTAGTTTTCGTTTACCCCCGTTCATAGAACTTTGCACTATACTTTTATAATATTTTCTGATAATCGTTGGCCACTATTCGGCTTATTCGGCATATTCGGCCGAATAATAAACTTACTATTCGGCGAGCCGAATATTTGGCAAAATCCATTTTTTGCTGATATTCGGCCCGAATATTCGGCGACCGAATATTCGGTGCATTTCTAGTCAATAACAAACAAAAAGACATTAGGTTTGTTCAAAACATTTTTTTTTTAATATAACTCCGACTCTGGTTTTATTTATATGCATTCGGTTCCGCGTTACTGGCACCAGCGTCAGTAAATCCTGTTGCAACAAGGCTCGCTATTGGCTGTTTCGTTTGCTGACAGTGATTAGGGATGCACTAGCCTTTGATACGCACCTGCTCGCGAAAGTAAGCAGCGTTTTTTTTTTTTTTGAACAGATCGTTAACCCAAAGCCGAAGTTTACCGAAACATCACGATTTTGTGTGTATCTCCGTCCATGTATTCATTGTACAAATGATGCGTTTTGCGTTTCACACATTTTTTTGTGAAATCAGAGCAATCATTGTGCGTTTTGAAAGGAAAGCTTGAACTTTTGCGTGTATGATTTAGACAATCGATGTTATTTATCAATTTTTTAATAGTGTATCTCAAACAATAGGTTGTTTTTGTTACATAAATTTAACCGTAAAAGAATTTATGAACGATTGATGCCAAAACCTCGATAACCTGATTATAAATGACTGAAATATAAGCACTCAAAACCTGACCGCTTTTCCCTGGTTTTACCTGGTTGAATTACTAGATTTTCCTAACTTCCAGATAGATGTAGTCCTACGTCAAAAATGATTGAAGGTGTACTGAACGAACACATTTTTTCATCGATCAAAAAAGCGGAACTTTGACCGCTTTGAAGCACGTGTTCCCAAGGTCCGATTGAGCTGAAATTTTGCATGGAGGCTTTTTTCGAAACTTTTGTGCACTACTTCCAAGCAAAATTCGAAAAGTCGATTTAAAGCCCGCTCTAATCTTATAAGTACTATGTGATGTACTAAAGTATATATGGCGAGCAAGGCGTTTCAAGTGAGCGGCAAACGAAAGTAGCAAAGATTATCAAAAGAAAGAAGGATTTGTTGCGTTTTATGGCCCAAATTAAAGTTTTTCCACCGAAATTTTCCAGGGTTCGGAAAGCATAACGAAAAAAACAGGATTTGAAGGAATCCGGATCAGACGACTTTTTGCGGACCAGACTTTTTCCGGACCCTACCCGGTCTGATGTCGAACACTAGTCTAAAAGAAAAAGAAAACCGATAATCGTCTCCTGTGAAAACTTGTTCTACCGTGAACTTTCACAAGCCTACTCACTAGAATACAAAAACAATTTATGTTTTTTTTTTTTCAAACACTTGTATCGATAACCGCATATGAATATGAATTCGGAATGCCCTCGAGCAAGCCGTCGAGCAAGCCTTCGAATGCTCGAATCTCGAGTGAAATAGTCATTGCGATACGAAACTTATAAACGTTGGCTGGCAAAATTATTTTCGATTGCACACTAGTATTTCGAAACTTACAATACAATAGTGATATGAATCCTCATGCATAGTCTTTCAATCGACTTCAATAGTACTGTGGGAGAGTTTAATTCACTATTTTTAATTTGGTTTAAATCTTTGCGCTATATGGATCTTATAAGTGACAACAAGTTTATACGCTAGCATTAAATAATTCATAAATATGTTTCTACTTCAATATAATCACTTCCGATGCTATACATACTTCTCTTTTCGAATTTGGTGCTTTTTGGTAACATCTTCATCACCCTGTCTCCAGTTTACGATTTTAAAGTCAATTTTCCTGTTTAGAAAGTGTTTATTTTTGTTTTCCCGTTTAGTCCGTTTCTGTTTCCGCTTCTCTATTCCGAGGTGAAATTTATTCCGCTTTTTAGATCAGAGAGAGATTTTACTGCGAGAAAAATGTTTTGGAACATTTTTCAAGCAATCTAATTTTATATTGTAATCATAAAGCTGTGAATATCTAGTAGAATCTGCAATAGGTACTAACATACTTATTAGTGTGTGGATAAGATCGAAAAAATTAATCAGATACCTAGATAATGTTTGTAGTTAGCCAATTTCAAATGTCTACTTATGCTATGTTCATTTTTTATGGATCTCATTATAGCACAGGTATTTTTTACTAAATTCCAGGAAAATTAACAGGAATTAAATAAAACAGGTGATTGGTTCCTTGTTGGAAGTACTTTTTAAGTGTATACCACTTAGAGCAGTTTTATTGGTTTCATTTGAAAGTTAAGGAAATTTCTCACTAGATACAGCTTCTACATGTCTAAATAAATGTAAAAATAACATTCTAAAAGCAAAAATGTTCCAAAGTAGTATGTTTCAAGAGTATTCTGATGTTTTCTTACAAAAAAACGTGGTTAACATTATTAATTTTTAGGCCAAATTAAACATTTTGAACCGCTCCACAGTTCATTCTTTGATATCTCTCTATCTGCTTCAGTAATCGAGAAATTACAATTTCAATACACCATGTTCTGGAGAACCTACTTCAAAATAAAACTGGCAATCAAACATTCTGCATTAAGCTTCAAATTTCTTAGTATTCGACAAATTTCAAGCTTAATGCAGAATGTTTGATTACTAAATATACTAAAGCAAATTGCAAATTGAAAGTTTTTGTCAAAGAACGAACTGTTAGCAGTTAAAAGCGCCCAAAAATTAAGCACGATTTCTCATCTTTTCAATGAAAAAAAAAAAAAAAATATATATATATATATATATATATATAAATATGAATATATATATATATATATATATATATATATATATATATATATATATATATATATATATATATATATAAATATGAATATATATATATATATATATATATATATATATATATATATATATATAAATATGAATATATATATATATATATATATATATATATATATATATATATATATATATATATATATATATATATATATATATATATATATATATATATATATATATATAAATATGAATATATATATATATATATATATATATATATATATATATATGTATATATATATATATATATATATATATATATATATATATATATATATATATATATATATATATATATATATATATATATATATATATATATATATATATATATATATATATATATATATATATATATATGTATATATACAATTAGCACACATCCACTTCCACAAATGCTCTTTGCAAGCTTTGAATAACGATTTTAGCACGACACTGAATAAGTTTTTGATTTTCATATTTTTTAATATCAGAGCTCGAAAATATGACCATTGAATGTTGCAGCCCTGATTTTAAGTTTTACGAATTCGAATAAAATTAGTATTCTATATTTACACTCACCTATTTTCCAGAAAATTCAACAAACTTTGTATAATGTGGAAATAAAATGGACCGAATGTTATTCGATACTATACTTTCTAAAGCGAATACGCCTAGCATCTATACAACTGTCTGTACGCATGTCACGCACTTTCCCAGTCATATTTCGGCATTCATTCACAATCCGAGAGCCTTTGTTGCATGTTTGCGAAGAGAGACTAGAGAGCTTCTAAACTATGATGTGAGCAACAAGTGGAACATATGCATTTCAACCAAGCCATTGACATCCCTATACCAAGTAACAGAGAATGGCAATGGAATCATGTCCTGGGCTCAAACACATTTGTGTCCGCTGTCAGATAAATAAATTTTACTCATTTTAGAGTCTTTTAACAAGCTTGAAAATATCAATAATTTTAAAACCGGTTTGTCACATTTAAAAGAGAAGTAAGAGAAGAAAGGTAGAATAAACGAAATCTGTTTATAAAAGAATTCGGTAATTTATTGAACATATGTTGAATAATTAATAAGTGAAATAAATGTCTATATGTATTGTTAAATAATTGTAAACATGAACTTTGTTACACGTTATCTAAATAAACATTAAAAAAACTAGCAATACTCAGAGGGAGCGATATGCGGAAAGAATGTTGAGAGCCAAAGAAACTGTCAAAATCTAGGTCAAACGAACAACATTGCACATTGAGAGGTATTGCAATCTGATACAATAAAGAATATATTTATTTTCACACGTTTTTCATGTTCTATTGCTGAAAAATGAATTCATTCGCTCTCCGACTCTTGACGAGTGAAGTTCAGTATCGCTTCCGTCCGATACTATCTACTGTGGTGTTATCGTATCTCGAACAATAGTGCCATTGTCCACGATCGGAGGTCATCGTTGCTCTATTTCAAAGCTAAGAATAAATCACTTTGTATCTATTGTTTTCTTGGATTGGTTGGTACGGCATAGTTTGTTGCACCGCGGCACAGTGAAAAATGGATGGGGATGAGTCCCCAGACGATCTCAATCTGAATCCCTCAGAGAACGGGACACAGGTCCTTTCGAAAAGGAATATTAGACACCGCTGCTACCCTGTTACGGCAAAGGGGCCATTTGAAGTTTTTATCCGCCAAAAAGAGAAGCCAATCAACGTGCTTCTCGTTTTGGCTGAGCTTCAAAAGAATTTGAAGACCGTCAAGGAAATCAAAAAGACTAGCTTTGGCAAGGTTGGAGTTGTGTTGGACTGCCGGGATGAGGCGAACAAAGTTGTATTTAACGAGCTCCTGTCTCGTCTCTACCGGGTCTACGCTCCTAGCGATCGTGTCGAGATCGACGGAGTGGTCAATCAGGCTGACCTTGACATGGACTATGTAGTAGAACATGGCAAAGGAAAGTTCAAATACCCACGACTTCCGTCAATACCGATTCTAGAATGTAATCGTTTAGTTACAGCTATCACTTCGGATGGAAAGAAAAGTTTCACCCCATCACACGAAGTTCGCGTTACTTTTGCTGGATCTTCGTTACCGGACTATCTTTGTATAGACAATGTTCTGATTCCTATTCGTTTCTTTTCTCCGAAATTGATACTTTGCCATAAGTGCAAACGATTCGGCCACACTGAACAGTTTTGCGCTAACAAAGCTCGCTGCAGCAAGTGTGGACAGTCTCATGTAGAAGAACAATGCACCATTACAGAAGCCACGTGTCTTCATTGTAAGGGTACACACTCTAGTGAGAAGGACTGCCCATCATACAAAGAACAAGTGCGTGCAGCACGGGCCCGATTGATTCGCAGGTCGAAAGTGAGCTAAAAAGAAAAAAGATTTCCATCTCTAAGCGCATCAAAAAACCGAAAAAATCGTTTCCTGGTATTCAGTTAGGCGAGTTCCCTCCGTTAAACCCAATGGTTTCGTTTTCCCAATCGCCAATTTCCTCTACGTCAGCAACATTACCTCGTCCTCCTGGGTTTTCACAGCAACACGTGCGAAATGATATTCCACAAAGTTCAGGAAAACTTACGATCTCCGGATTGATTCAGTTAATTGCTGACTTGTTTAATTTGAATCCAATGTGGACAGATGCATTGATGAAATTAATTCCTATTTTGAATACTCTCCTCAGCAACCTCATTATTTCTTGCCCTCTCATTGGAATGTTTTTGACTATCGATGGCTAATTTACGACAGTCCAGAAATAAATTTTCCTTATTCCAGTGGAACTGTAGAAGTGTCTTGCCAAAACAGGCGAATCTAAGAAACTTTTTAAATCTTGTTGATGCTGATTGTTTTGCGCTGTCAGAAACATTTCTGACTGATGGTTTTAACCTGGCCGTTCCGAAATTTAACATTATTCGAGCAGATCGCGAAAGTCGTGCTGGTGGAGTTTTGTTAGGTATAAAAGACAACTTTTCTTATAACCGTGTACAGTTAGTGAACCTCGAGACAGTGGAAGCAGTGGCGTGTACCATTGATGTAGGTGACCAACGGGTCACTGTTGCTTCAGTCTACATTCCGCCGTCTTGTTCACTGAGTTTAGCAACTCTCAGAAATTTGACCAATCAACTACCTCGTCCGATGTTTTTGCTAGGAGACTTCAATGCCCATGGCTGTGCTTGGGGCGAACCCATTGACGACAGTAGAGCAAATTCGATATACGATTTATTGGAAGAATTTGAGCTCTCTATTCTTGATACAGGCGAAGTTACGCGATTGGCCTGTCCCCCAGCTAGATGTAGCCGAGTAGATCTTTCGATTTGTTCTTCAAGTTTAGCTTTGAGTTGCAATTGGTGTGTACTGGATGAAGCAGGTGGAAGCGATCATTTGCCGATTCACGTAGAATTTTCCAAACGGAATACATCCGAAACCACAATGCCATACGATCTTACCAAAAACATCGATTCGATGCAATATTCACAGATTACGTCCAAAGCTGTAGATTCATGTGAGGTAGCTATCCCAGATCTACATTACTTTCTCAGCAAGCTTATGATCGAGTCTGCTTGTCAAGCACAAACTAAACCCGTCCCTGTTTCTTCTACAGTCCGCAAACATACAACTATATGGTGGGATAGGGAATGCTCGGAAATAGTTAAAAAACGTTCTGAGGCATTAAAAGAGTTTAAAAAACATGGTGAAATACGATATCTATTGGAGTATAAGCGGCTTGAGGCCAGTAGTAAGAAAATCTTTAAAACCAAAAAACGTAACTATTGGAAAAAGTTTGTTGACTCTCTGACAAGAGAGACAACCATGACAACTTTATGGAGTACAGCTCGAAGAATGAATAATTATTACCTTCCTCCACCGAACGTTGACAATTTCGATGCAGAGTGGGTGCTTGAGTTTGCTAATAAGATTTGTCCATCGTACGTTCCTTGCAAATGTCCCGAGTTTAGTGAATCCCCTGGATTTATGAACGACTTAACGACAGATTTTGCTTTATCTGAAATGGATCTTGCTTTGAGCCAAAGCAACAATTCTTCGCCAGGTACAGATGGTATAAAGTTCTCTCTTATAAAAAATCTCCCACTATCAGCAAAGAATCTCTTACTTAAGTTTCTGAATTGGATTTTTCGGAATTTCACTATTCCTGATTCATTGAGAGAGGTGAAAGTGGTGGAAATTCCAGAACCAAGACAAAATCCTGGACTAGCTGATCATATCGTCCTATCGGTTTATTGTCGTGTGTTCGGAAGTTACTGGAAAAAATGATTCTTCATCGATTCGAATTTTGGGTTGAAAAGAACAATTTACTTTCTCCAACTCAATTCGGGTTTCGCCAAACATGTAGTACTAGAGACTGTCAAGTTCTCCTAGCTACTGATATTCAAAACGCTTTCGAGTCTAAAGGAAAACTGGTTTCAGTATTCTTGGACATAAAGGGGGCGTACGACTCAGTTATATTTGATATGCTGTGCAGTAAGCTATGTCAAATTGGAATTCGTGGCCAGTTGGCTGCATTTCTATTTCACCTTCTTTCTTCAAAAACCATGAAATTCTTCTATAACAACGAAATTAAAACTGTTCGAACAAGCTACCTAGGCCTTTTTTTCTCTCTGTGTGGACTCATCACTGCGACCAGAGACATTTTGATCTATTGTGATATTGCCCAGGTGTTTTCTGTACTCCGCACTTCATATTATTGGCAGTATCACTATTGAAGTGAATGATACGCTTTTTTTTATTTATATCCGTGCTTGTGTGTGAGAGTTCACCCTTACATTTCAAGCTTACTGCTCTACTATACCGAGCCTCTTTTCTATCCTACCAATATCGCCAAATTACAATTCACTGAACTGAGGCTACACCTATCGTTCCTCTCTGGCCAGGTTTATTCTAAGAGGGACTTATTATGTAAAGAGGAAGGAGTCTTATCGAAACCTCGTTCCTCGTGCCAATATCGCCAATTAAAATTCTCTGTAGAGGGTAAGTATTTCTGAAGAGGAAGGAGTCTTATCGAACCTCGTTCCTCCTACCAACACCGCGTCACAATCACAATTCCCTGAAGAGGCACTCAATGCTTCACCTCAGGTCAGGTTTATTATAAGTAGGACTTATATTTTTGTCAAGAGGAAGGAGTCGTATCGAAACCTCGTTCCTCCAGCCAAGACCACGTCATAATTACAATTCCCTGAAAAGAACTATTATACGTTACTCAGAACAGTTTTATTATAAGAGGGACTTTTTTGTTAGGATGAAAGTCGGCAAGGGTACTATAGAATTCAGCTTGAAGGAAGGGTATGTAGTAGAGAGCCTGAGAATGAACCCATGTTAAAGTCCTTTGACAACCAAATGCCCTGATTCTACTAAGATTCGAACCCACGACCACTCGCTTATCAAAGCGGACTCTGTAACCTTGCGGCTACGAAGCTACCTAGGCCTTACTCAAGGAACTGCTCTTAGCCCATTACTCTACAACATCTATGTTGCATTTCTATTGACTGCAAATTAGTTCAGTTCGCTGATGACAGTGCTTTGTGGTCTTGTGGTCGAATAACTTTGCACACGTATTTGGCTTAGCAAACTGAGCATTTTTACAGATGGAGAGATTTTTTACAACCATGAGTTACATTCTAAAAGGGCGTATGCCTTTTGGCATAGGTTTTATTCGAAGCATTGTAGCCCAGAAACCGTTGGTTGTATAGAAAAATGAGAATGAGTTGTAGGGGATTAAAAATGCACCATAAAAAAATATACACTGTACGAAAAAAAAAGAGTTGAACTTTTTTTTATTTTTTTTTTTAAAGAAACTTGATGTTAATACGCAACTTTGAAAAAAAGTCTAGGATGAAGAAATGAAAAATAATTTTTTTTATGGTAGATTAATTTCTTTATAAAAATTCTAATTTAAACATTTTTCAAAATTTTTGTATTCTGATGATTTTAAAAGATGCAGAGAGTCATTTTGAATCAAAAAGCTCTTGTAAATAAACATTCTAAAGGCATCGGTTTTCGATTTATTTTGAATTTAAGCTCGAAAAATTATTAATATTTCTGAAAATACACGTTTTTCTTAATTTTTCCATGGTTCTCCAGCAAAAACCATACGTTCATTGGATTGCTTGATCAAAAATATACAATTCATTCTTTGACAACAAAACGATTGGATAAATAACTCAAGCGCTAAACCTTAGGCTACCTACACGTTCCCCCTTGCCGAATGTTTTATAAAAAAATATGTTTGTCGTGCAACACTACCTACTTGTTTACTGATAATAACTGTTTGTAAAGTACGCAACCAATAACTACTGGGTTACCTATAATCAGTGGTGGGCACCATTCCGCTAATTCGCTAATTAGCGACGCTAAAATTCAGTTAGCGATTTAGCGATATCGCTAATTTTTGAGCTGGTTAGCGGAACTGTTAGCGTCGCTAAAATTTTGGCCTTCGAAACGCTAATCGCTAATTCGAAAAATTTTGTAGAGAAGCGACAATAGAAATATTTAGAAAAACTATGAATTACTGATGGCGTACGTAAATTGCTTCGAAAGATGAACATACTTTACTGCGAAAGTTACTTTTGTCAGTTTTTTTACCCTAGAATGGAGTTTCAGTTATCGTACAAGCCACAGGAGCATTTTGAAGAACAAGCACAAGGTCTAGATTGAGTTTTCGGCACACCAAGAACTTTGGTAAATTGCAATGCGCTTGAAATTATGACAAATTTGGTTCTACTTTTTCGATACAAATAATAATAGAATTTTCATGAAAACTTATTTTAAGAGTATCTATTCTCAATGCAAGCTAAATAACTTTTGTTATTCTTGTTTATACAAAATCAAATAAAAATACCGTTTCTTAAACCTCTTACTGTAAATAGCTTTAAAAAGTAATTGTTTTCGTTTGTTTAACCAAAACAGATCAAAGTGGTCCAAATCTTACAAAACACGAGCAATAAATATAGCGATATGACTATTTACATATTAAAAAGTTAGCGATTAGCGATTAGCGAAAGTTCCGCTAAGGAGGGTTTAGCGTTTAGCGTTTAGCGATTATCGAGCTAAATTTTCCGGTTAACGACTTAGCGATTAGCGTCGCTAAATTTTCAGTTAGCGGTGCCCACCACTGCCTATAATATCTGTTTTCGTATATAAATACGATTGCACTACTCCAGATGTGTTAGTAACAGTTTACATTTTAAGAAGATGAATAAAGTGAAAATGGAATACACCAAGCCCAAATGCTGTAAACCCTTTCCTGATCATCGGTGCACATCAAGCTTACGCAAATTAAACGAATACGGTATTGCAAAATTAAAAATATTGAACAGTCAAGCTCATTTTAATACGTCTTTATCAATTTGTGATTCGTGTAGTTATTGGAATAATAGTCAAGCCACCATTCATCCCTTCGTTGTTTACTATTCAGAATCTGGAACACTTAAGAATATCAGCTTCATCATAATATCGGAAGTACTCCATCATGATACTGTTGCGGTTCAGGTGTTCATTGCCAAATTAATGAGTTTTTGAAAACAACAATACAGTTGAAAAAAGCGATATTAATGTCTGATGAAGCTGCCTCACAATATAAAAATAGAAAAAACTTTGCAAGTCTTTGCAAGTTCAAAACAAAATATAACGTCGATGCAGAGTGGCATTTTTTTGCGACTTCTCATGGTAAAGGCCTATGCGATGCAATTGGTGGCATATTGAAACGAATGGCAAGAAATGCAAGTTTAGCTAAAGAACATGTACATCACATTACAAGCACAAAAGAATTGTATGAAAAATTATAAAAATTCATCAAAAATGTCATTTAGTTGGGTATCATATGAAGAATATGAACAAGGAGTAATAGAATGGAGCAATATTTTCAAAAAATCTATAATAATAGCTGCCACACAAAAGTATTACTCTTTTGTTCCGATTTCAGAAAATAAGATACAAACGAAGCTGTTTTCAAAAGATGGAAAATCATTTACTTATGATTGAGAATGAATTGTATATTTTTGATCAAGCATTCCAATGATCGTATGGTTTTTGCTGGAGAACCATGGACAAATTAAGAGAAACGTGTATTTTCCTAAATAATTATAATTTTCCGAGCTTAAATTAGAAATAACTCGAAAACCGATGCCTTTAGAATGATTACATCCAAGAGCTTTTTGATTCAAAATGACTCTCTACATCTTTTGAAATCATCAGAATACAAATATTTTGAAAAATGTTTGAATTAGAATTTTCATAAAAACATTAATTTACCATAAACAAATTATTTTTCATTTCTCCATAATTTTTTTTGGTCAAAAAATTTTTTTTTGTACAGAGGATATTTTTTTTAGGGGATCGGTTTGGACAGCATACACAATAAATGCGTCCATTTCAAACTTTGTATAGTTATGGACATAACCGAACACCAACACCAAAAACACCGGATGCGCCATTCCTGATGCAGCAGTCCAATGCACGCACCATTCATGACGCATCAGCACTTCTAACCTGGCAACGACAATATCGACGACACCATCGACAATCATCGCACACCTGATCCAGCAGAATTGATCACGGCAACCTCGATAGCACCATCGACAGCCTGACACAGCAGAAACAACCATGGGAACATCGACGAGCTTAACTCCAGACCACGTGCCCTGACACAGCAGAACCAGCGACAACGACGACAACGGCGACAGCAACGCGACGCCAACAGCGATGGCTACGCGACGCGAACAGAACACCAACTCGGTGGTGGGGAGCTAGTAGGGAACCAGCAAATCGGGTTTAGCAGCAGCAGTTAGTCTTGATCGAAGTGTTCTAGTGATAAGTACTTTTTAGTGCTTTATTAAGTGAATAAAATTGTGATTTAAATCATTGAAGTTTTTTAAAAACCTAAGTACAGAAGAATCTACATAAGTGGCGCAGTCGTACGGCTTGCTCTATGACTCGGTTCATAACTGAAGTGCTTGGTGCTTGGTGAAAAGAAGTCCCAATACGTGGAAGAGATTGGACCCAAGTGAGAAAGTGCTTTTAGTGTCCAATACGGGACATCGGTTGGTCGGTAAAGGAATCCACGGATCACCAAAAACCATCCCTCACTACGCAGGCGACTTGTACCAACCGACTAGTGAACCGGGACGGTGGATCTTAATCCTTTGAGAGCAAGTAGAACCGTAAGTTACAAATTTAATTTTACCTTTTATGCCTAAATATAGTCCAATTCCGAGAGTAAAACCATTAAAATTTACCCGTAAAATGGAAGCGGTCAATCTTCAACAATTATATGATTCGCTCCAAAATATGGAGCAGAGAATTAGCGCTCTTCAATTGGAGAACAATAATCTCAGAGCACAACAACAACAGTTGCACCAGCAACAAGCTACTCTCCCAGCGGAGAACCGGCGGACTGATGATTTCTTTAGAATCCCAGACCCGGTGAAAAATATTTCATCAATCGACGGAAATAAAAAGCAGCTTTCATATTGGCTTACAACAGCCAGAAAGACGCTAAACTTTTTCAAGAACCTGGTTTCGGGAGAAGTCTTAGCACTTTACGAACAATCTATCATTAACAAAATTGAAGGAAGGGCCCGCGACACCATCTGTGTGAACGGTAACCCAACAACTTTCGAAGAAGTTGCCGAAATACTCGAAAGTGTTTACGGTGACAAAAACAATATTGCAATGTACCAAACACAGCTTTGGTCATTGAAAATGAATGACAACATTCATTTGCATTATAAAAGAACCAAAGAAATAATGCAAAATATGAAAAGCCTCGCTAAAAGAGAGCCAATTCACGAAAGACACTGGGAAGGAATAAATCAGTTCCTCGAAAAAGAATGTTTAGCAGCATTCATAAATGGTCTGAATAGATACTACTTCGTACATGCACAAGCCGCTAAATTAGGTAATATCGAGACAGCTTACGCATATTTGTGTAAGTTCCAGAATGCTGAAAACACCACAAAATCCACTGATATCCCGAATAGCAACAAGCAAATCACTAAAAATACCTTCCGGAACAACGCCAAACCGCAAGAAAACTCAAACAATAATAACGGCTTACAAAAATTCAAAACACAATCTGATAGACGAAGACCTACACCCATGGATGTAGACCCATCAATCAGATCGAACCAGAACAGAAACTATAACCATGACTCTGATAGACCAAATCAAAACAGAATTTACAACCATGACACTGAAACCACGAACGATATCCCAAACGACTCAGACGACGACACATACTCGGACATTGAAAGCGAACAAGAAGATGTAAATTTTCAGATTACCCCCCAAATACACAATCAGAGATAAATGCAATAACTGGCCTACCGTTTATAACAATTTCTCTTAACAACGGTAAACGAGCTAAAATCCTTATTGACAGCGGGTCGAACAAAAATTTCATCCCCCAGATCTCATCCTAAAATCAGATCGAACACCCTGCAAACCAATCCGAATATTGAATTGTTCTGGTAAACACAAAGCGACTCAAAAATTTGTTACTCAATTATTCGGCATCAAAAGAAATATTCCCTTTTACCTGTTTAAATTTCACAAATTTTTCGATGGTATTCTAGGATATGAGTCACTATCCGAACTAGAAGCCTTACTCGATGTAGCAAATCACAAACTCATCCTTCCTCAAAAAACTCTTAGCCTTCAAGTAAGATAAATGGGACCACCAGAAATAACATTAAACGCACATACAACTACAATAATTAAACTTCCAGTTTCCCAAAACAACGGTAATGTTTTCCTACGCAAAGATATCAAAATCCAAAACGCTTTTATACCCTCTGGCTTATATCATGCAGAAAACGGCTATATTAACGCACCAGCTTCAAATCTTGGCGACTCTGTAACATTTTCTTGGACAAGCCCAACTAAAATTTCACCTGTTTCAGATATAATGGAATTAAATCATACACACTCTTAGATTAACTCAGAACACCCAACACATAATCTAGAAAATCTTATACGCACCGACCATTTAAATACTGAAGAAAAAGATAAACTTTTTAAAGTACTCAGAAATAATTTTCACATAATTCATAGCGAGTTCAAAAAACTTTCTTGCACTACGGCTATTAAACATAATATTAAAACTAGAAACGATATTCCAATTCACACCAAAACGTATAGATACCCGAACATCCACAAAGCGGAAGTAGAAAGACAGATTAACGAGATGCTAGCAGATGGCATTATTCAACATTCTGTCTCCCCTTGGACTTCTCCCATATGGATTGTGCCAAAGAAGTCCGATGCAAGTGGCAGAAAAAAGTGGCGAATTGTAGTTGATTACAGGAAATTAAACGAGAAGACAATCAACGATAAATTTCCCATCCCAAATATCTAAGAAATACTTGATAAATTAGGAAGAAGTGTCTACTTCACCACAATCGATCTAAAATCCGGTTTTCACCAGATCGAAGTTGAAAAAGCCGATAGACCAAAAACCGCGTTTAGTACAGATGAAGGACATTTCGAGTTCATTAGAATGCCCTTCGGTCTGAAAAACGCACCGGCAACCTTCCAACGGGCAATGAATCACGTCCTTGGAAATTTAATCGGGCGATGCTGTCTGGTCTACCTAGACGACATCATCATATTTGGCAGTTCTCTCCAACAACACTTGGAAAACCTTAACAAGGTGTTGGAAAGACTAATAAAATCAAATTTAAAGGTCCAACTCGACAAATGCGAGTTTTTAAAAACAGAATGTGAGTTTTTAGGGCACATAGTTACTCAAGAAGGAATAAGACCCAACCTGAATAAAATTGAAAAAATTCTAAATTGGCCAATACCGAAAACTACCACTCAGATCAAAGGATTTCTTGGAATTCTCAGTTACTATAGGAAATTCATTCGAGACTTCGCGAAATTAACCAAACCCCTTACAAAATGCCTGAAGAAAGATGCAAAAATTATCCATAATGACGAATTTGTCAGTTGTTTCAACGATTGCAAACATCTCTTGACAACCGACCCAAAATTGAAATACCCAGACTTCAATAAAAAATTCATTTTAGGAACAGATGCTAGCGACTTCGCATTGGGCGCTGTTCTCTCTCAAAAATTTGAAGACGGTAAAGAACACCTTATGCGTCTAGGACATTGAATGACACAGAGTGCAACTATTCAGCTACAGAGAAAGAACTTCTCGCAATTGTGTGGGCAACGAAACATTTCAGGCCCTACCTTTTCGGCACCCATTTTGAGATTCGAACTGACCATAAACCCTTGGTGTGGTTAAGACAAAAGAATGACCTAAATAGAAGACTACTTCACTGGAAACTAGCCCTTGAAGAACTTGAATTCGATATCAAATATAAGAAAAGTACCCTAAACGGCAATGCAGATGCACTTTCACGAATAACCCTAGAACCAGAAAAAAACGAAATTAATGGAAATTCAGCTACAGACTCAACACTCAGCTGACACAGATGACAATGACTTTATCCCATCAACAGAAAGACCACTAAACGAGTTCAGAAACCAACTGATCCTCGAAGAATGCAACGAAGACAGTCGACAATCTGAAACCATTTTAGAAACTTCCACAGAACCACAATAAAAAATCACAGGAGGGTTGTGTGCAAAGCCACGACCGCAAGGTTGAAGTAGAATACTTTTACACAGCTCTACTTACGGCTGTACATTAACCGGGGGAATCGGTTCGCGCCGCTTTTCGCGTTTAGCCTGGCAGAGGCATAATGCGCACCGCCAACACAATAGAAAGGTGTTTTCACAATGAACATTAGACACGGCTATACTGGAGTAAGTGTTGGCAAATGCATCTACCGCTAATACCGCCGCTATTGTACGAAAGCGCGACGTTTCATGTGGGGAATGATATCAACAACGAAAAATGACGCGCGTCTCAGCACACCCGGACTGTTTCGCCGTGCCGCTTCCATTTACTCCTTATAACATCGGCCTCAGGGAAGTACCGGCTGCACCTACCACTGAGGCTGTTACCATACTGCTACTGGTACCCAAAGCTATTAACTGTTCAAATTAAGTGTTTTATTTGTCCTCAAAAGAACAATTGTTCAATTCCATATCGGATATAATGCAATCGCATCTCTGTAATATTACCGACAGTAATATTCTTCTAAACAAAATGATCCAACTTTTCCATAAGATATACGGAAAAATCTCGCCCGATTGCTCGCGTTGGCGTTCAGCCTGGCAGAGGCCTGAGACGTGGTGACCAACCACAGGGCAAGTGATTTGTGCTATCCTCTGTTACTGCTGAGTGCTGATATCTGCTGCTACTGCTGTCAACGTTGTGGACGGTCCATCCAGTTCACCTCCCGACTAATGAATGTAGCTAGTTTTCCCAGAAACACTCTTTTATAGCCGAAGGGTGCTACGTAATAGGCCACGCCTTTCAGTTCAGGTTTACCATTTCCTTATGTTCTTTAGACGAATTATTCCACAATTCGCATTTGATCCATTTTGTATCCATCGATTAAAAACCGATGGTTCTCTCACACACGCAACGGTTTTAACCCGTATCTTATTGCGGTTTGTGACATCAAGCGATTCCGTTTGCTCGCTGTTGCGTGTTGCATCTTGTTGCAACTTGGCAGCTGGGAGACGACGAAATTTTGTTCATGCTGATTGATTGAATCGGCTTCATATTAGCTCTGCATAGTCGAACTAACTGTCTTTGTGAATGCGTTCTAACAGGGCATTTCGTTATTCGAAGTCGGTTATGCTGATCGCAGCCTTTGCGCTGCCTCTACATTGGGGGGTTTACTAAATAAAGTAAAAATTAGACAACTACAACAGAATTTGATTGCATCCCGCACAGAATGTCTGCTCGTGTTGATGCCAGAAAATTATTAACCTTCAATTACTTGTTTATTTGCCTTGAAAAAAGCATTTTGCGGTTCAAAATCAGTTGCTGATCGCAACCTTTGAGCTGCCCTAACAGTGGGGGAATTAAGATGCACGGACAACATGCACTGTGGAAGCTATTTCACATTCAGTAAATTAGACGGCTGCGACAAATTTGAATTGCTAGGATGCAACACAGAATGCTTGCTTGCGTTGTCAAAAATTATTAACTTTCAATGACTTGTTTATTTGCCTTAAAAAAGGCATTTTGATGTTAAAAATTGGATTTGAAAATGTTTAAAGTTGGATCTTCATGCTGCCCCAACACGGGGGGAATAATGTCAGTCTGGCGACACACGCAGAGAAAAACCGCGCTGCTCCTGAGACGTGGTGACCAATTACAGGGCTAGTGCTGCTGCTAAGGAAGGACGACTGCTGTTGTCGCTGTCTAGAACTATTATGAGCGGCTTCGACTGAAACAGGCTCTTATATAGGCCAAATAGCATGTTTTCAATTGCAAAGTATATAATTCTGTCGACCGTGCTTGGGAAGCAATCATATAACGACCAATCAGAGGTCGAATTTTTAGTTTTGACAAGGCATGACTATTTTCAATAGTACAATAGTGTGAATAATAAAATTACAATTATCTTCTTTTGGGAAGAATTTTAGAAGATTTTCCAATCTATTTCTACAAGAAAGAAGGAAATCCATCGAATACTAACCGATTTATTAGCATTTGAAATTGGACATATTTTTCACTTTTTTTGGTTTTAGATTTTCATTTCACATCCCTATGTAGCCGAACTTCCTGAGAGAAGTATTCTACTTCAAAACACCCCACTTCGGACCTGCAGTACTGCTAAACATTCTAAAACAATACACATCTACAAAGCATACTACTGGACTTTATTGCAGCGAAAGAATTGTAGGAAATTTACAAGTGATTCACAAAAATTATTTTTCAAGAGCGAAATCTTTGTAAATCTTCTGGACCCAGAAACTATTGCAAGACATTACTGACGAACTGGAACAAGACCAAATCATACAAAACCAACATAATGCTAACCACAGAGGAATTAACGAAACTAAATCCCATATTTCACGAACTTATTTTTTCCCTAGCATGAAAGGAAAAATTACTAGATTCATTAACCTGTGCAAACTTTGCCAAAAATCCAAGTACGAAAGACACCCATACAAACAAAAATACCAGCTAACAGAAACTCCATCAAAGCCATTACAAATCGTACACATGGATATATTTATAATAAACAGTAAACATTACCTGACACTATGTGACAAATTTTCAAGACAATCTATGGCTATTCCTCTTAAATCACGCAATGTCATACATATTTTAAAAGCAATAACACTTTTCTTTCCTAGTTTAGGAAAACCTTCTCTTTTAGTTATGGATCAAGAGTCCTCATTTACATCAATAACCATTAAAGAATTTCTAGAAAAAAACAACGTGGAATACCATTACACAAGCGTTGGCCAATCTTCTTTCAATGGAACCGTAGAAATAGTTCACAGGACTTTGAGAGAGCTCCACAACATTTTGTCCAACAAAGACTCCACGAAAGATCTAGCCGAGACCACAAAGATGAATCTGGCAGTATCGATTTACAACGACTCTATTCACTCCCAAGCAAAAGTAACACCTAGAGAGCTGTTTTTCGGAATTAAATATGGAGACCCAATCCCGACAGATCTGAACGAAAGGATACAACAAAAAGAAACCCTGTTTAAAGTATTCGCCGCCAAACAGAAACAAGAGAAGATGAAATACTTAGCAAAAGTAAACAAGAACAGAGAAGATCCCGATCATTTCCAGGAAAACGAGACCGTTTACGAACGAAAAAGGAACAATCTGAAACACGAGGAACGATACAAAGAAAACAAAATCCTCGAAAACAAAGAAACTAACATTTTAGACACAAATTTTAGAAAAATTCACAAGTCTAAACTTAAAAGAAAACGAAAAATCTAATTTTTATTAACACCAATTTTATTTCATTTTAGCAACACCAAAATGACCAAGACGGCCAACCTCTTCATAACCATTACCATCATCATATTCAACAGCACTATACTCTCCGCCTCAAATCCAACCCTGGAGATAACAGATCTCAACAACCATCCTGGACTATTTGCACTAAAAATTGGCAAGGTATTTATAAAAGAACGTCACCATTGCCTCATCCATGAATTCAAACTCTTTGCATTCCATACCATTTTAAAACAATATGAATCAGTCATAAACAAACTAGAAGAGAACCCACAGATCAGGGAAATCACAGAGCTCATAAAGCAAAGGTATAAACGAGCCAACGTAGTACTACAAAACCTTACTTCTAAACGAAAACAGAAAAGAAGCATTGAAATTCTAGGATCCATGGTAAAATCTATTACAGGCAACCTTGATAATCAAGATTTTATAAACCTCACTAACCAAATTAACGCTTTGAAAAATTTAGAAAATGCTCTAATTACTGAAAACAATGAACAAGTAAAAATCAATGATGTATTTGAAAAACGTTTAAATAACTTAACTAAACTCTCATTCAAACAAGCAGCAGAAACCAACACAATAATTAGACAGGCCAGACTTAACTTAGATAGGGCAATAGACTGGCAATATATGCTCCACCTCCAGAACATCGTTTTCAACGTAGACACCGTCCGCTACCAGCTAGACACTATCTTCGAGTCCATCCAACTATCCAGACTAGGCGTAATATCAAAAGCATTACTATACCCCACTGAATTAAAATTTGCATTACAACTCCTCACAGCAGAAGGCAGAACCTTTAGCTTTTCATAACGGTTCATCCATCATACTTCTGATAAAGATTCCAAAATTCAAGATAGGAAATTATCAGTTGCTTCGGATTGAAACACTCCCAGTCGACAAAAAAATTATTCAAATCAACGAAACATACGCCATAATCAGCGAGACCGAATCATCTCTAACCAACACGAAATGTACTCGAATCGAAAAGAATCTTGTATGCAACTACGAAAGTTTGATTGACGTGACAGGTAACCAGTGTTACCATAAGCTTTTACGAGGGTACCCGAGTAGATGTCCTTTCATCAGCAGTACCTCTAAATCACCAGAACTGAAAGTTTTAGAATACAATGGTATTCTGCTCAAAAATATTAATAAACCGACAACACTAACAAACAGTTGTGGTTACGGCCCCAAAAATCTTACAGGATCCTTTTTCATAAAATTTTCCAACTGTTCCATCCATCAATTTTGGGAAAAACCGATACGATAGCAAAACCTTCAAATTCGAAGCCAAATCAGAAATCATTCCACTTCACTTCGTCGAAGTGAACAAATCATCAATCAAAACAGGCTTAGTAGAAGAAATGCAACAATTACAATCAAACAACAGGCATAGAATCAACAACCTTGAAAACAGTAACCATCAAAGCAACACACTTAACCTCGGGAGCATCATCATCATATCATTGATCATAATTGCAATTTTTATTTACATGACTAGAGAGATATGGAGTATTAGAAATTTCATCCACATTCAGGCACCTAGCGTACCTTAAAAGTTGACCCGAGACGGCTCAATCCAACACGGGGGAAGTTATGGACATAACCTAACACCAACACCAAAAACATCGGATGCGCCATTCCTGATGCAGCAGTCCAATGCACGCACCATTCATGACGCATCAGCACTTCTAACCTGGCAACGACAATATCGACGACACCATCGACAATCATCGCACACCTGATACAGCAGAATTGATCACGGCAACCTCGATAGCACCATCGACAGCCTGACACAGCAGAAACAACCATGGGAACATCGACGAGCTTAACTCCGGACCACGTGCCCTGACACAGCAGAACCAGCGACAACGACGACAACGGCGACAGCAACGCGACGCCAACAGCGACGGCTACGCGACGCGAACAGAACACCAACCCGGTGGTGGGGAGCTAGTAGGGAACCAACAAATCAGGTGTAGCAGCAGCAGTTAGTCTTGATCGAAGTGTTCTAGTGATAAGTACTTTTTAGTGCTTTATTAAGTGAATAAAATTGTGCTTTAAATGATTGAAGTTTTTTAAAAACCTAAGTACAGAAGAATCTACATAAGTGTATATTTGGATGTGGAGTTATCAGACTCTAAGTGTACTTTCACAGTAGACACAGGATCTGATATTCCTATCATCAAAGTTAACCAAGTTAAACCAACCAAAATCTATTATAAACAAGAAAAATGCGCAATTTCAGGAATTGGCGGGAGTGGAATACACTCTCTGGGTAGTACATTTACCAAAATAAACGTGGATACCACTCAGCTGGAGCAAAAGTTTCATATAGTCAACGATGATTTTCCTATTCCTACAGATGGAATCATCGGCAGAGATTTCCTAATAAAGTACAAATGCCAAATAGATTACGAGCTATGGTTACTGACTTGCTCAATCGACGGGCAAGAAATTACAATACCCATCGAGGATAATTTTAGTCCAACCAATATCCAAATTTATTAACACTACAGAGAAATCAATATATATTTAAAGAAGAAAAATGACGCTAAAAGGGTTGAAAGGATATTAGGCAAAATAGATACCAGACACACCACACCCTATGCAAAAACCAAATTAGAAAAACTAATAACAGATTATGCAGACACATTTCAGTTGGAAGATGAGAAATTGGCAACCAATAATTTTTATACACAGAACATTAGCCTTAACGACAATGTTTCTGTGTACATTCCAAATTACAAAACAAATAACTCTCAAGGAGACGAAATTGAAAAACAAGTACGAAAAATGCTAACCGAAAAAATAATTGAACCTTCGGTTTCATCGTACAATTCACCAATCCTTCTGGTACCGGAGAAATCAGAAGACTCCGAAAAGAAAGTGCGATTAGTTATCGACTACCGCCAACTCAACAAAAAAATAATGCCAGATAAATTTCCGCTACCTAGAATTGAAAGCATATTAGACCAGCTTGATAGAGCAAAATATTTTAGCACACTAGACCTAATGTCAGGATTTCACCAGATCCCATTAGAACAGGATTCTAGGATATTTACAGCTTTCTCGACAAACTCTGGTCACTACCACTTTACAAGGCTGCCATTAGGACTGAATATTAGCCCGAACAGCTTTCAAAGAATGATGGCAATCGCTATGGCTGGCCTAAAACCAGAACACGCGTTTATTTACATCGACGACATAGTTGTCATTGGATGTTCATTGAGACACCATTTGAAAAACTTAGAAAAATGCCAATTCCTTAGGACCGAAGTCACATATCTCGGTCATAAAATAACTGACAAGGGGATATTACCTGATGTATCAAAATATGAAGCAATTAAAAAGTATCCAATACCCAAAAATCCAGACGATGTTCGTATTATCGCAAATTTGTCGAAAACTTCGCAAATACCGCCTATCCGCTAAACCAACTTCTAAAGAAAAACGCTATTTTCAAATGGACAGTCCAGTGCCAACAGGCATTCGACTTACTTAGACATCAATTAATGTCGCCGAAATTACTACAATACCCGGACATTACGAACAAATTTATCCTGACGACACACGCTTCCGACATTGGGTGCGGAGCAGTCCTGTCGCAGATTACAACAGAAGTCGATCGACCTATAGCTTTCGCGAGTAAAACTTCTACCCCGGCTGAGAAAAACAAGCCAGTAATACTCAAGGAATTAACAGCCATACATTGGGCGATAAATTACTTTGAGTCATACCTATATGGTAGACGCTTCATCGTACGAACAGATCTTAGACCGCTTGTCTATCTGCTCAATATAATAAATCCTACAGCTAAGTTAACAAGAATGCGTATCGATCTAGAAGGATACGATTACGATATTGAATATATAGTAGGTAAGAAATACGTGGCAGCAGACGCTTTATCACGTATTGCTATTACGTCAGAACAACTTAAAGCTAACATCTTATTAGTTAATACGAGATCGAAAACAAAAAAATCGATATCTCAGAGAAAAATAGGAGATAAGGATGATAATGAAGCTAAAATAAGGGAGCCTGATCAACCCCGCATATATGAAGCAGAAAGTCCTACGGGAATAAAGAATTTACTAAAACTGTCGACAGCCGTAGTAGACAATGTTATAAAATTTAACGTGAAGAAAGGAAATACGCTCGTTGCACAAGTGCATCAAGACGTAAGAAGTGGAAGTCAGATACTAGAATCTGCTCTTCCAGAAATTGAAAAAATTACTAAATCAAGACGTACGCACAAAATAGCGCTTCCTGCAGAGGATATTATGTTTCAAATGATACCTATTAATTATTTTAAAATAATGGCAAACGACATTTTAAAAGACTTGCAAATAATTATCTATCTGATCAAGAAACGGAATATAAAAACGAGATCCTTGACCAGGTTTGCAAACTACTACAAATTAAGCAAACCTTTTCAACACCTTATCATCCAGAATCAATTGGATCATTGGAGAGAAACCACAGATGTCTTAACGAATATCTGCGGTCATTCACCAATGAGCACCAATCAGATTGGGATGACTGGGTTAAATATTACGAATTTCCCTACAACACTACACCTCATTTAGATCATAACTTAACCCCATTCGAATTAGTTTTTGGAAAAAAGGCAAATTTACCACAAGATAATCTAGGAAGTAATAATGAATCTATTTACAACTTTGAAACATTTAAAAGTGAACTCCAATTCAAATTACAAAAATCTCATGAAGCAGCAAGACAAAGATTATTAGAGAATAAACAGCAAAGAAAAATACGATACGATAACGGTATCAACCCAGTTTACATTAACATTAATGATACAGTATACCCAAAAAACGAAAACAGGAAGAAACTAGACTCATTTTATATTGGACCTTATACAATAACCTCAATAAACGAACCTAATTGCGAAATTAAGCATATTAAAACAGGGAAAACTATTATTGTTCACAAAAACAGAATCACAAAAAAATAGTTAAAAGAAAAAAAAAAATCACAAGAAGGTTGTATGCAAAGCCACGACCGCAAGGTTGAAGTAGAATACTTTTACAAGAAAGATAACCCGGCTGCTTGCGTGTCAGTCATTTTTCTTAGTAAATAAACGTTGACCGTTCATTGGCAGTATTGTAATTTCTTTTTGTCTGATATTTTGAATGAAGATCATTGAATATTTTTAAATTTTGTGCAAATGAGAAGTTGAAGTGCTGCCGAATTGTAATATGCACATTTAATACGACATCATTAAACGGGAACGGAACAAAGGCTACGGTTATGCAGAACGCGAATGCCGGCGCGATGCGATTCGCCTTACCGTGGTGAAATGTACAGCTTTTTTTAAGGCGAAGTAGAGCTATACATTTCAACAGACTTCGTCTTGCCGAATCGCATCGCGCCGTTATTTGCGTTCTGCATGACCGTAGCCAAACACTAAGCGACGCAAACACGTAATAATAATCAGAGTATGCATGTAGATGAAGATAATTAACTTTGGATTATGGCGCAAAACGAGAAAATATTAACTCTTCAAATAATCATTTGTGTTCTTCGAATTTCAGTTGCTCAGTTTAATATCCGATGAAATGTTTGTTTATTATCTGATGAAGCTCTTATATAGGCCAAATGATGCACTCCCAATTTACTAGGTCCATAACTCTGCCAACCGTGCTTGAGAAAGCGCGGTATAACGACCAATCAGAGGTAGAATTTTGTGTTTTGACAAGGCTTAAGAGTTTTCAATAGTACAATAGTTCGAATGATAAAATTGCAATTTCATGCATTTGGTAGGAATCTTAGAAGGTTTTCTAATCGATTGCTGCAAAAACGAAGGAAATCCATCGAAAACTAACCGATTTATTAGCATTTGAAGTTTTTCTCACTTTTTTCAGTTTTAGATTTTCATTTCACATCCCTATGTAGCCGAACTTCCTGAGAGAAGTATTCTAATTCAACATTAAATCTTCATTAATTCATTTGTTGTCCTTATGAGGACAATAGTTCAATTTATTATAGGATGAAGTGTTCATCTTACATCTCTGTGTTACCTTGATAGTGAGGACTAAGGCGCACGGTCAACACAATGAGAAAGGTGTTTTCACATTGAAAACTAGACACGGCTTTACTGGAGGAAGTGTTGGCAAATGCATCTACCGCTAATACCACCGCTATCATACGAAAGCGCGTCGTTTCATGTGGGGAATATCAGCAACGAAAAATGACGCGCGTCTAAGCATAACCCGAACTGTTTCGCCGTGCTGCTCCCATTTACCTTTACATCGACCTCAGGGAAGTACCGGCTGCATCTGCATCCACCGCTGAGGCTGTCACTATACTGCTATTGGTACCAAAAGCTATTAACTCTTCAAATAAGTGTTTTATTTGTTCTCAAAAGAACAATTGTTGAGTTCAACATCGGATTTACACAATCGCATCTCTGTAATATTACCGACAATAATATTCTTCTGAACAAAATGATACAACTTTCCCATTAGGCCTCTGCCATAATAAACGCGAAAAGCGACGCGAACCGATTCGCTCGGCTGTAGGTTAATGTACAGCCATCAGTAGAGCTGTACATTAACCTACGGCCGAGCGAATCGGTTCGCGCCGCTTTTCGCGTCTACTATGGCAGAGGCCTTAGAGAAAGTTGCTGGCTGATGTATTCACTTCATGCCAGCCTGCTGCTTGATGCTTCCCGCTACCACACTGAAACAGCATTTTAGTGAAGGGAGTGTCGTTGCATCAGCTGACCCTGCTACTATCGATGCTGATATACCCGCTGCAACAGCTACGCTATGCATAGCCATGCCACAGTTGTGGCCGCCATACGCTGGCCCAACTGCTGAGCAACTGCAACGCTATCCGTAGCCATGCCACAGTTGTGGCCGCCATTGGTATCCGCTGTACCTGCATCTGCTGGCCCTGCTGCTATCGATGGTGAGATCCGCTGAAACTGCTACGCTTATCCGCAGCCATGCCACAGTTGTGGCCGCTATCCGCTATCGATGGTACCCACTGCTCGCTCCTGCTGCTGCTAAGGGAGGACTGCTGTCGTCGCTGTTCAGAACTATTATGAGCGGCTTCGACTAAAACAGGCTCTTATATAGGGATGAAAATAGGAATGAATTATTTTTCGTACGTTGTGGAATGATATAACTTGAAAAATATGTGTGACTTCATTCCGGCTCAGAGCGATCATTTGATAAGCTTCACCTCTTTTTTCAGTTTCTAAAGTTTTTCCTCAGTTTCGTAGCACGGATGCACAAAAATGATTTCTTGTCGAGCCGGACCGATAGCACTCTCATTGAAGCAACAAAATAACATGTTTTGTGTCGTGTTATGCAGCTTGGTTGAAGAAAATGTTCCCGTCCCCGTGTCGCATGTAAGCAGATTATTGCGTTCAGTAGACAGTAGATAGTGTATCCAGCGAATAAACACCGATGGTGCTCTCACACACGCAACGGTTTTAACCCGTATCTTATTGCGGTTTGCAACATCAAGCGATTTCGTTTGCTCGCTGTTGCGTGTTGCATCATGTTACAACTTGGCAGCTGGGAGACGACGAAATTTTGTTTATGCGGATTGATTGAATCGACTTCATATTAGCTCTGCATAGTCGAACTAACTGCTTTTGTGAATGCGTACTAACAGGGCAGTTAATTATTCAATGTCGGTTATGCTGATCGCGCCTTTGCGCTGCCCCTACAGTGGGGGGTTTACTAAATAAAGTGAAAGTAAAAATTTGACAACTACAACAGAATTTGATTGCAACCCGCACAGAATGTCTGCTTGTGCTGATGCCAGAAAATTCTTAACCTTCAATTATTTTTTTATTTGCCTTGAAAAAAGCATGTTGCGGCTCAAAATCGGTTGCTAATTACAACCTTTGAGTTGCCCTAACATTGGGGGAATTGAAATACACGGACAACATGCACTGTGGAAGCTATTTCACATTCAGTAAATTAGACGGGTGCGACAAATTTGAATTGCTAGGATGCAACACAGAATGCTTGCTTGCGTTGAAAAAAATTATTCACTTTCAATGACTTGTTTATTTGCCTTAAAAAAGGCATTTTGATTTTCGAAATTGGATTTCCTGATGGCAATCTTCATGCTGCCCCAACACGGGGGGAATAATGGCAGTCTGGCGACACACGCTGAGAAGAACCGCGCTGCTCCTGAGACGTGATGACCAACCACAGGGCAAGTGATTTGTTTAATTTGAAGGCAACCACAGGCGCAACCGGCTGCTATGGTCTGTTACTGCTGACTCAGCAGTAACAGACCATAGCAGCAGTGCTGAGTGCCGATATCTGCTGTTACTGCTGTCAACGTTGTGGACGGTCCATCCAGTTCACCTTCCGAATGTAGCTAGTTTTCGCAGAAACACTCTTTTATAGCCGAAGGGTGCTACGTAATAGGCCACGCCTTTCAGTTCAGGTTTACCATTTCCTTATATTCTTTGAACGAATTATTCCACAATTCGCATTTGATTTTTGTATCGAGCGAATAAACACCGATGGTGCTCTCACACACGCAACGGTCTTAACCCGTATCTTATTGCGGTTTGTAACATCAAGCGATTTCGTTCGCTTACTGTTGCGTGTTGCATCATGTTACAACTTGGCAGCTGGGAGACGACGAAATTCTGTTTATGCTGATTGATTGAATCGACTTCATATTAGCTCTGCATAGTCGAACTAACTGCTTTTGTGAATGCGTTCTAACAGGGTAGTTAATTATTCAATGTCGGTTATGCTGATCGCAGCCTTTGCGCTGCCCCTACAGTGGGGGGTTTACTAAATAAAGTGAAAGTAAAAATTAGACAACTACAACAGAATTTGATTGCAACCCGCACAGAATGTCTGCTTGTGTTGATGCCAGAAAATTCTTAACCTTCAATTTTTTTATTTGCCTTGAAAAAAGCATGTTGCGGTTCAAAATCGGTTGCTAATTACAACCTTTGAGCTGCCCTAACATTGGTGGAATTAAGATACACGGACGACATGCACTGTGGAAGCTATTTCACATTCAGTAAATTAGACGGGTGCGACAAATTTGAATTGCTAGGATGAAACACAGAATGCTTGCTTGCGTTGAAAAAAATTATTAACTTTCAATGACTTGTTTATTTGCCTTAAAAAAGGCATTTTGATTTCCGAAATTGGATTACCTGATGGCAATCATCATGCTGCCCCAACACGGGGGGAATAATGGCTGTCTGGCGACACACGCCGAGAAAAACCGCGCTGCTCCTAAGACGTGGTGACTAACCACAGGGCTAGTGCTGCTGCTAAGGAAGGACGACTGCTGTTGTCGCTGTCTAGAACTATTATGAGCGGCTCCGGCTGAAACAGGCTCTTATATAGGCCAAATAGCATGTTTTCAATTGCAAGGTATATGATTCTGTCGACCGTGCTTGGGAAGCAAGCATATAACGACCAATCAGAGGTCGAATTTTTCGTTTTGACAAGGCTTGACTATTGTCAATAGCACAATAGTGTGAATAATAAAATTACAATTATCTTATTTTGGGAAGATTCTTGGAAGATTTTCCAATATATTGCTGCAAGAACGAAGGAAATCCATCGAATACTAACAGATTTATTAGCATTTGAAATTGGACATGTTTTTCACTTTTTTCGGTTTTAGATTTTCATTTTACATCCCTATGTAGCCGAACTTTCTGAGAGAAGTATTCTACTTCAAAACCGTTTATGACAGCCAAACCATTATTGTAAGAGACAACTGAGGTAGGCACTCCCTTTATAATAACTCCGCTCCACTACATTATTCTCCCAAAGGGGTATGGTGTAGTATGAATCAGTCATTAACACAACGGTAAAACAGATAAACAACAATCGGAATTCCCTACGGACCTCCTCTGTGGCCCTATAATTTGTCACCTAGCTACTCAACACACAGCGCGACCCATGCGAATAGCGATAATGTTTATTTATTATTATCGAAAAAACCCATCACCAAAATAACAATGCAAAAAGAATGCGCTCGCACTCGTCACCTCAGTTGTCGCAGAAATAAATGTAAATGTTTACCTATGTTTAGCTATAGAAGGAAATCTTGATTTTAATAAAGATATCATTCTTCGTCTCACGCTTGGTGTGTACAGACGTGTTTGTTACAACAACTGAAAGTTTTAGTTTACCTATCGCATTAGTTTATTTTACCTATCGCATTCGTTATACAACAGTACGTTGTCGTGTCCCAACGAAATGGGAAAAACGGGTTCCAGTAAGGAGCAAAACAATAAGCGTCCTCGTGACCCTGCTGAAAAGGATGATGGAATCGCCAAGAAGATACTAGCTGCTAACAAGTTTGCATCGCTGGCTGACTAAACTACCGAGAAAACGGAAAAGAAGGAGAAAATGCCGCCTTTCTACGTAAAAGGTTTCCCGCCTGGACTAAGGCAACACTTCAATGAACCTATCAGCAAAGGGCTGATAGCTACCCTGAGGCTATGCACGGACGGCTACAAAATCGTCGTTCCATTTACCCCACATTACAAGGCAGTAGAGGCTTACCTGAAGCAAACAAAAGCGGAGTATTTTACTCACGATATTGCAGCTACAAAACCATTCAAAGTTGTACTGCGTGGTTTACCGGAATTGGAACTGGACGAGTTAAAAACGGAGCTTGTCGCTTGCGGCCTAGAAGTGGAAGCAGTATACAAAATGATAAGACACAACAAAGCCATCAAGTATCGTGATCAGTTATACCTGATCCACCTGACCAGGGGTTCAACTACACTGAGCACAGTGAAAACAATCACCGCCCTATTCAACATCATCGTGCAATGGGAGCGATACAAACCGATTCATCGCGATGTCACGCAGTGTTCCAATTGCTTGAACTATGGACATGGCACGAAGAATTGCCACATCAAGAGTCGCTGCATGAAATGTGCAGGTCCGCATCGAACAGTGGATTGTCTTGTTGAGGAAGCCGAACAAATCAAGTGTCTCAACTATGACAAAGAGCATGCTACGAACAGCCGTTCCTGTCCAAAACGAGCAGAATTTATCAAAATTCGAAGTGAAATTGCCAATCGCCAGCGACCGTCGAATAGAAAAAGTGTACAACCTAGCGTTACACCAACCCCGCCAGCGACTTCAAGTACGTTGCCGTTTCCACCTGCTCCAACTGTTGGTGTTCCTAGCCGGGACCCCCCCGGATTTTTGAGTTATGCACAGGCTGCCAGCATGCCCCCAGCAAGTAACAATTTGTACTCGATGGACAGCTAGCTACGCTGTTTCTTAAACTCGATCAGCAAACAAAGGCTTGTCGCACCAACCAGGAACAGATTGCGGTCATGATGACTTTTTACTACCGTCATGGATCCGTTCTTTCGAATCCTTAACTGGAATGCCCGCTCTGTGGCCAACAAGAAGTTAGAACTTCTACATTTTCTGAACACACACCACATCGATGTCGCTGCAATAACCGAAACACATTTGAAGCCGAACATAAACTTCTGCCTGCCGGAACACTCGGTAGTCAGACTGGACCGCACAACCTCAGCTGGGGGCGGGGTTGCAATCGCCATAAGGAGAGGACTACCATACAAATCACTACCGAGTTTCAACACAACCTTTGTCGAAGCTGTAGGAATCGAAATTACCACCACTGATGGACCACTCACATTTATTGCGGTCTATTGTCCGAAGCAGTCTCGACGGGCAAATGGAACCACGGTGAAATTGAAAAACGACATCCAAAAGCTGTCTAGAAGAGGAGGCAATTTCGTCATCACAGGTGATCTCAATGCTCGCCACTCCGCTTGGGGTGACTCCAGGTGCAACTCAAATGGTAACATCATCGTAGAAGATTCCGAAGCTGGATATTACTATCCCGCTCATCCGGAATTGCCAACTTACATCTCTCCTGGTGGTGTAGGCTCTAAGCTTGACATTTTTCTGACCAACATCACCGATCGATTTTCGATTCCGAAAACCATAACAGAGCTCTCCTCGGATCATCTTCCGGTCATCGCTGAGATTGGTGCTAACGTAGAGCGGCGTCAAGTTCAACAAAGAAGAAATTACCATCGTGCAAATTGGGTTCAGCTGCAGCGGTATGTTGAAAACCATCTTGATGCGGACATCACTTTGAACAGCACTGGAGACATCGATCGTACTCTACAGTCCATGATAGACGTCATCCAGGAAGCAGAGTGCCGCTACATCCCATCTGTTCCAGTGACACGTAAGTTTGCGCAAATCGACGATAACACCAAGCGCATAATTTCCTTGCGAAACTCGCTGAGAAGGCAATATCAACGTACCCGCAACCCTAGGCACCGATTCTACGCTAGACAGCTGACAAAAATCGTTCAAGAACGTCTGGAGAAAGTGAAAAACAGACAGTTTGCAACCGAATTACGTAATTTGCCCAACTGCTCACGGCCATTCTGGCGTGTGGCTAAAGTGTTGAAGAACAAACCAAAACCCATTCCGCCATTAATAGTGAATAGTGAAACTTTGCTAACTTCCCGCGAAAAGGCTTGTGCTATCTCTCAGCATTTTGCCGCTTCCCACAATCTTGGTCGTGATATTGTGAGTGGAATCGAACCAGCCGTCAGTGAATCGATAGTAATTCTGGCCCGCACACCGAATATCTTACCACCTGATCAGCGGATAACAGTGGACGAGGTACAAAACAACATTAAATTCTCTCGGAACATGAAGGCTCCCGGATTTGACGGAGTGTTCAACCTTGTGCTCAAAAACCTTGGACCAACAGCCTTGTCTGTGGTGGAAAAAGTGTTAAACCGATGCCTTGAATTGGCGTACTTTCCAACAAAGTGGAAACTGGCGAAAGTGATTCCCATTCTGAAACCAGGAAAAGATCTCACATGCCCCAAAAGCTACCGTCCCATCAGTCTGCTTTCTGCCCTCAGCAAGGTATTCGAACGATGCATCTACAGCCGTATTCTGTGCCACGCAGAAGTGAACAACATATTCCTGGACATACAGTTCGGTTTTCGCAGAGGCCATTCAACAACATATCAACTGCAGAGAGTAACAAAACTCATAATAAACTGTGTGCTGGGTGGCCTGGCTGACCCATACGACGTAGGAGCTGGTGTTCCACAGGGCAGCATCCTTGGTCCTGTTCTGTACAACTTATTCACATCAGATATTCCTGAACTACCCAATGGAGGCATCCTGTCGCTGTTTGCTGATGATACCGCCATTATGTACGAGGGCAGACAGATCAACCAAATAGTTAAAAAGCTACAAACTGGGCTTAACGCCTTTGTGAATTACCTCACCTCATGGAAAATTTGTGTGAATGCAGCAAAAACTCAGACCATAGTCTTCCCACATCGGAATAGTCAACGTTTGGTGCCGACAACAAAGATTCGGTTGAACAATGTGGATATTCCCTGGTCGTCAAATGTTCGCTACCTTGGTTTGACTTATGATCATAAGCTACTTTATCGCCCCCACATTGAACAAACAGTAACGAATAGCTTAGTGCTAATGAAGAAGTTGTACCCGCTAATCAACCGAAAATCGAAATTATCCGTCGTGAATAAATTGACGGTATACAAACAGGTCATCCTGCCGATGCTTCTATACGCCTCGTCGATCTGGAGAACCTGCGCGACAACCCACCTGCAAAAGATTCAACGGATCCAGAACAAGTTCCTGAAAATGATCTTGAACGTGCCCTTCGGAACCCGAACATCAGAAGTGCATCAAATAGCTGGTATCGATATGATCGAAAACATAATCTCTGCACACGCTGAAAACACTAAAAACAATGCACTAAACTCTAGTGCGGTGCTCATTCGTGAACTTTATTTATAAGTAGCTAGGTATATTTATTTAATAATTAAAACTCTAATGCCGAGCATTAAAATGTAAATCATGTACGTAGAAAAGGAAAAAGTAGTAACACTTATAGTACATTAAAAACATCAGAGTTGAAAAGTTGATAAAATTGAATCTCTCACAATGTTCAAAAAACAAATGTATAATGAAAATACCGTAAGAAAAATAAAGAATATTGAATCCGGGGAAAAAAAATTATAAAGATATCATTACTCGCTTGGAGCCCGATCAGAAGGTCGACTACTCCAGCAGTAAAGTATAGTAGAACAAAACTATACCTGCATTTTACTTGCAACCCTGACGGTTACGACCCGATGGCAATTGTAAGAAAGAACGTCCTTGCGCAGGCCGCCGCGTGTTCAACTTTGTCGCAATAGAAACAAAACTTACCCTCAAATTCAAATTTACATTTTTAAAATCCGATATGTGCCGAACACTTGTTGTTTTCTTCGAAAGACGAACTCTGCGCATGATCGGACTAGATGCTTTTGAAAGCATTTTTACCAAGTTATCGCTTTAAACTAGTGCCAAGCCAATAGTGTCAAACCCTGCCGTCTAAACTTAAAACGCTGTTGTTGCAGAGCAAACAAAGAGACAGTATTTCCAGTTTTTAACTCGATTAATTTGAAGCGGAGTTAAAAAATCTCTTAAATTGAAAGGAAAATGTTTGATTATAATTTGGATTTTTGTATAATGATCTTAAGAACTAGGTTTAACATTTTTGTAATTTTCAGATTTTCACATTTCTGATTTTTTTTAATGATATAGATTCTACAATTCTACATGTTTCTAGCATGCGAAGTAAGTTGGAGCGATCAAAGCACGTGGGGGCGTATAAGCAATTCATCTTAGGTGTAATGTTGAACTTAATTTGTTGATTTTCATGCAATCTGTCATGCTATTTTCATGCAGGTGCCACTTACGTTTATTGCTCATTCAGCGGCGGATTAAGGCGAAGGCGAAGCAGGCGGTCGCCTGCTCGTCAATCATTGGAGGGCGCCAAGCGTGGAAGCGAGAAAATTGAAAAAAAAAATTGAACCATTATAATAATTTGAATGTCCGCCAACTTCAGTTGTTATTTTTTTTCAGGCTTGCTCATCGAGTCAATAAAAAAAGCTCTCAATTGTTTAATATGTGCGAAATTAAACGGAAAGTTGCGTCCGGATTTCGGTCCAGTTCGGTCGTGAATCGGAACAAGCTCGTTCTGGTCTGTTTTAAATCCGGTGCGATTGGCTCCGTTCCGGTCCGCCCAAAGTTTGGGAACGCGAATTGTCATTTTTTTTTGAGCAAGCGTTATTTTAGTGAAAATAAAACATCAAGTCTATTATGCATGTTAGAAACGGTTTGATTGGAATAAAACAATGCATAACGAGCTTTGTTGTCAAATTTTACTTCACTTCTTAAAGTGTTGTGTTTAGTAAATTTAGAGTGACACGTAATTTTTTGAAACATTGATTACAAATCAAATGTTTCTTTTTATAATAATAAAGTTCGACGATGATTCGGGATGTCAACAAAAAATTCAATTCCGAATAACTGAATCACAGAAAAATTATTTGAATTTGCGATTAACGAACATAAAATAAATCTTTTCTTTTTGAAGTAGAATACTTCTCTCAGGAAGTTCGGCTACATAGGGATGTAAAATGAAAATCTAAAACCGAAAAAAGTGAAAAACATGTCCAATTTCAAATGCTAATAAATCTGTTAGTATTCGATGGATTTCCTTCGTTCTTGCAGCAATAGATTGGAAAATCTTCTAAGAATCTTCCCAAAATAAGATAATTGTAATTTTATTATTCACACTATTGTACTATTGAAATTAGTCAAGCCTTGTCAAAACGAAAAATTCGACCTCTGATTGGTCGTTATATGCTTGCTTCCCAAGCACGGTCGACAGAATCATATACCTTGCAATTGAAAACATGCTATTTGGCCTATATAAGAGCCTGTTTCAGCCGGAGCCGCTCATAATAGTTCTAGACAGCGACAACAGCAGTCGTCCTTCCTTAGCAGCAGCACTAGCCCTGTGGTTGGTCACCACGTCTTAGGAGCAGCGCGGTTTTTCTCAGCGTGTGTCGCCAGACAGCCATTATTCCCCCCGTGTTGGGGCAGCATGATGATTGCCATCAGGAAATCCAATTTCGGAAATCAAAATGCCTTTTTTAAGGCAAATAAACAAGTCATTGAAGGTTAATAATTTTTGTCAACGCAAGCAAGCATTCTGTGTTTCATCCTAGCAATTCAAATTTGTCGCACCCGTCTAATTTACTGAATGTGAAATAGCTTCCACAGTGCATGTCGTCCGTGTATCTTAATTCCCCCAATGTTAGGGCAGCTCAAAGGTTGTAATTAGCAACCGATTTTGAACCGCAACATGCTTTTTTCAATGCAAATAAAAAAATAATTGAAGGTTAATAATTTTCTGGCATCAACACAAGCAGACATTCTGTGCGGGTTGCAATCAAATTCTGTTGTAGTTGTCTAATTTTTACTTTATTTAGTAGGGGCAGCGCAAAGGCTGCGATCAGCATAACCGACATTGAATAATTAACTGCCCTGTTAGAACGCATTCACAAAAGCAGTTAGTTCGACTATGCAGAGCTAATATGAAGTCGATTCAATCAATCAGCATAAACAGAATTTCGTCGTCTCCCAGCTGCCAAGTTGTAACATGATGCAACACGCAACAGTAAGCGAACGAAATCGCTTGATGTTACAAACCGCAATAAGATACGGGTTAAAACCGTTGCGTGTGTGAGAGCACCATCGGTGTTTATTCGCTCGATACAAAAATCAAATGCGAATTGTGGAATAATTCGTTCAAAGAATATAAGGAAATGGTAAACCTGAACTGAAAGGCGCGGCCTATTACGTAGCACCCTTCGGCTATAAAAGAGTGTTTCTGCGAAAACTAGCTACATTCGGAAGGTGAACTGGATGGACCGTCCACAACGTTGACAGCAGTAACAGCAGATATCGGCACTCAGCACTGCTGCTATGGTCTGTTACTGCTGAGTCAGCAGTAACAGACCATAGCAGCCGGTTGCGCCCGTGGTTGCCTTCAAATTAAACAAATCACTTGCCCTGTGGTTGGTCATCACGTCTCAGGAGCAGCGCGGTTCTTCTCAGCGTGTGTCGCCAGACTGCCATTATTCCCCCCGTGTTGGGGCAGCATGAAGATTGCCATCAGGAAATCCAATTTCGAAAATCAAAATGCCTTTTTTAAGGCAAATACACAAGTCATTGAAAGTTAATAATTTTTTTCAACGCAAGCAAGCATTCAGTGTTGCATCCTAGCAATTCAAATTTGTCGCACCCGTCTAATTTACTGAATGTGAAATAGCTTCCACAGTGCATGTTGTCCGTGTATCTTAATTCCCCCAATGTTAGGGCAGCTCAAAGGTTGTAATTAGCAACCGATTTTGAACCGCAACATGCTTTTTTCAAGGCAAATAAAAAAATAATTGAAGGTTAATAATTTTCTGGCATCAACACAAGCAGACATTCTGTGCGGGTTGCAATCAAATTCTGTTGTAGTTGTAAAATTTTTACTTTCACTTTATTTAGTAAACCCCCCACTGTAGGGGCAGCGCAAAGGCGCGATCAGCATAACCGACATTGAAAAATTAACTGCCCTGTTAGTACGCATTCACAAAAGCAGTTAGTTCGACTATGCAGAGCTAATATGAAGTCGATTCAATCAATCAGCATAAACAGAATTTCGTCGTCTCCCAGCTGCCAAGTTGTAACATGATGCAACACGCAACAGCGAGCAAACGAAATCGCTTGATGTTACAAACCGCAATAAGATACGGGTTAAAACCGTTGCGTGTGTGAGAGCACCATCGGTGTTTATTCGCTGGATACACTATCTACTGTCTACTGAACGCAATAATCTGCTTACATGCGACACGGGGACGGGAACATTTTCTTCAACCAAGCTGCATAACACGACACAAAACATGTTATTTTGTTGCTTCAATAAGAGTGCTATCGGTCCGGCTCGACAAGAAATCATTTTTGTGCATCCGTGCTACGAAACTGAGGAAAAACTTTAGAAACTGAAAAAAGAGGTGGAGCTTATCAAATGATCGCTCTGAGCCGGAGTGAAGTCACACATATTTTTCAAGTTATATCATTCCACAACGTACGAAAAATAATTCATTCCTATTTTCATCCCTATATAAGAGCCTGTTTTAGTCGAAGCCGCTCATAATAGTTCTGAACAGCGACGACAGCAGTCCTCCCTTAGCAGCAGCGGGAGCGAGCAGTGGGTACCATCGATAGCGGATAGCGGCCACAACTGTGGCATGGCTGCGGATAAGCGTAGCAATTTCAGCGGATCTCACCATCGATAGCAGCAGGGCCAGCAGATGCAGGTACAGCGGATACCAATGGCGGCCACAACTGTGGCATGGCTACGGATAGCGTTGAAGTTGCTCAGCAGTTGGGCCAGCGTATAGCGGCCACAACTGTGGCATGGCTATGCATAGCGTAGCTGTTGCAGCGGGTATATCAGCATCGATAGTAGCAGGGTCAGATGCAACGACACTCCCTTCACTAAAATGCTGTTTCAGTGTGGTAGCCGGAAGCATCAAGCAGCAGGCTTGCATGAAGTGAATACATCAGCCAGCAACTTTCTCTAAGGCCTCTGCCATAGTAGACGCGAAAAGCGGCGCGAACCGATTCGCTCGGCCGTAGGTTAATGTACAGCTCTACTGATGGCTGTACATTAACCTGCAGCCGAGCGAATCGGTTCGCGTCACTTTTCGCGTCTATTATGGCAGAGGCCTAATGGGAAAGTTGTATCATTTTGTTCAGAAGAATATTATTGTCGGTAATATTACAGAGATGCGATTGCGTAAATCTGATTTTGAATTCAACAATTGTTCTTTTGAGAACAAATAAAACACTTATTTGGAGAGTTAATAGCTTTTGGTACCAATAGCAGTATAGTGACAGCCTCAGCGGTGGATGCAGATGCAGCCGGTACTTCCCTGAGGCCGATGTAAAGGTAAATGGGAGCAGCACGTCGAAACAGTTCGGGTTATGCTGAGACGCGCGTCATTTTTCGTTGCTGATATTCCCCACATGAAACGACGCGCTTTCGTATGATAGCGGTGGTGTTAGCGGTAGTTGCATTTGCCAACACTTCCTCCAGTAAAGCCGTGTCTAGTTTTCAATGTGAAAACACCTTTCTCATTGTGTTGACCGTGCGCCTTAGTCCTCACTATCAAGGTAACACAGAGATGTAAGATAAACACTACATCCTATAATAAATTGAACAATTGTCCTTATTAAGGACAACAAATAAATTAATGAAGATTTAATGTTGAATTAGAATACTTCTCTCAGGAAGTTCGGCTACATAGGGATGTGAAATGAAAATCTAAAACTGAAAAAAGTGAGAAAAACTTCAAATGCTAATAAATCGGTTAGTTTTCGATGGATTTCCTTCGTTTTTGCGGCAATCGATTAGAAAACCTTCTAAGATTCCTACCAAATGCATGAAATTGCAATTTTATCATTAGAACTATTGTACTATTGAAAACTCTTAAGCCTTGTCAAAACACAAAATTCTACCTCTGATTGGTCGTTATACCGCGCTTTCCCAAGCACGGTCGGCAGAGTTATGGACCTAGTAAATTGGGAGTGCATCATTTGGCCTGTATAAGAGCTTCATCAGATAATAATCAAACATTTCATCGGATATTAAACTGAACAACTGAAATTTGAAGAACACAAATGATTATTTGAAGAGTTAATATTTTCTCGTTTTGCGCCATAATCCAAAGTTAATTATCTTCATCTACATGCATACTCTGATTATTATTACGTGTTTGCGTCGCTTAGTGTTTGGCTACGGTCATGCAGAACGCAAATAACGGCGCGATGCGATTCGGCAAGACGAAGTCTGTTGAAATGTATAGCTCTACTTCGCCTTAAAAAAAGCTGTACATTTCACCACGGTAAGGCGAATCGCATCGCGCCGGCATTCGCGTTCTGCATATCCGTAGCCTTTGTTCCGTTCCCGTTTAATGATGTCGTATTAAATGTGCATATTACAATTCGGCAGCACTTCAACTTCTCATTTGCACAAAATTTAAAAATATTCAATGAACTTCATTCAAAATATCAGACAGAAAGAAATTACAATACTGCCAATGAACGGTCAACGTTTATTTACTAGAAAAAATGACTGACACGCAAGCAGCCGGGTTATCTTTCTTGTAAAAAGTATTCTACTTCAACCTTGCGGTCGTGGCTTTGCATACAACCTTCTTGTGATTTTTTTTCATTAAAATGTTTGTTTATGTTCAGGAATGACTTTTGAGTAAAATAACACCATGTAAAACATGAAAAATCATATATATTTGGGCTCAATTGGCCTCTAAATCAAAATTCAAATTTATGACATGTAATTGTTTTTCATTTAAATGTTTGTTAATGTTCAGGAACAACATTTGGGAAATAGTAATAGGTATCATATTGCTAAAAGTTGAGATGTTACTGTAAAAACAACGAATGTTTAAAGATATTTTTGTGCATAAAAAACATTAAAATACTCTTTTTGAAATTTATATATATATATATATATATATATATATATATATATATATATATATATATATATATATATATATATATATATATATATATATATATATATATATATATATATATATATATATATATATATATATATATATATATATATATATATATATATATATATATATATATATATATATATATATATATATATATATATATATATATATATATATATATATATATATATATATATATATATATATATATATTATGCATATAATGCATGCAACATTCTGACTGTTTGAGCATAAGCTCAATTCGCCTCTAAATAAAATATTCTAAGCGATGACATGTGATTTTTTTTTTCAATAAAATGTTCGCTGTTCCTTCAACATCGGCGAATATTTTCTTGCAGAAAAATCCATGTTTTGACTGTGTGCGAATCGAGCAGAAGAAAGATTACATTTCTGTTGTTTTCGTAGTTTTGTGTATGGTAATACATTACGGGATTCGAGTTACTTTTACCTAAACTAGATCTTGGGACATTTGGCTGGAGGAAAGGCCGCATTTCATTAATTTGAACATCGATTAGGAGGCGACTTATGCATTATTTTTTTTAAATTTCTACGTAGTTTTGTGGATTGAAGAACTAACTTCTTCTCAGACGTGTTTCTTAGGACACCAACAAACATTTTCGTTATAAAAATTCACATGTCATCTTTTTAGATATCAGTATAGAGGAGAACTAAGCATGAATGGTCATGCTCAATTCTTATTACTTCAATTTCATTCTTTCAAAAATCACTTAAAAGAGGTTTTACTGTAAACGATTATCGAATATCCGGACATCACCCGAATTTGGTATATTCGGAACTGGGATGACCCCACACAATATTTTCCAAAATGGCGAATTCAGGAAAATAACCTGAAGTTGTATTTGGCCAACCATTTCAATACTTCAGAAAGTGGAACTCTGTACGTCTGTACGTTAATATCCGAAATAGCGACTTCCAGTTTCTGTAAAACAGCCCAAAATCACAAAATGCAATCCAATATGAGTATTTCCGATCTTTGCGTTCTCTGAATGTTGAAGTACTTAAAGTGATGATGGACGTATAAGATGTGAAATATTTTTAGAGTGAGTTGTGTTAATAAAGCAATGAATTATACTAAATGATTCCTAAATTTGAAACCTTTGATCCCGAGCATCGCCGGGAACGTTCAACTAGTATAAATTAAAGAACATAAGATATATTTAATAAAGTTTAATTGATTAGCTTTTTAAACTATAGCGAAGCTTAAAAATGTGAAAAATTTGGAAAAATAAAAATTACCTTTTAGCACGCTGGTTACATTTTTATTTTGGTTAGCTACAAACCACTTTAAATTTTAAATTTTAGTGCAACGTAAGAACTCGCGATTAAATATTAAACGGGACACAAACACTTATGGTTCTTACAATGTAAAAATTACCTTTTTTACCGACCGGTTTCGGGTAAGCTGTTACCCATCTACGGGGCGATGTCCAACCAACATCGCCCCGTAGATGGGTAACAGCTTACCCGAAACCGGTCGGTAAAAAAGGTAATTTTTACATTGTAAGAACCATAAGTGTTTGTGTCCCGTTTAATATTTATAGCTACAAACCACTCTAATGAAAAACAAGTTTAAGATACCGTCTGCCGGGGTGAGATTGCGCCAAAATAGGATACATTTTTGTTCCTTAGCTTGTAGTGTACACATTAAGGCAATGAGTTTGATCCAAATCACGTCAATGCACACTTAAATGTTAAATTAACGACTGCCACAAATATGGTTAAGTTACAATAAACTATAATTTTGCTAAAATTAAATGAACTTTGGCCTAATCTCACCACTTCTATGGGGTGAGATTGTGCCAAAAACAAAAAGTTGAATTTAATACCTGTTAAATAAACAGTAGTGTATCTACGAATAATTCACATGAATAACATGATAAAACAGTAAGTATAGGGACGACCATAAACAACGTAGACTATTAAGGGGCTGTAGGGGGTTGACCAGAAACTACGTTTCATATGAATTATAGAAAAATGTATGACTGTATCAAATCGATATCTGAAGTAACCAGTTATGAGAACATGGCTTATGGACAGTCTCTATACACATAGTGGCGTCTCCAGGTAGCTTAGAAAGGGAAAACGTTAGGACATAAAGCCTGAAAAGATTTTTCGTTTAAATTATTATGTGTCATTGACCACTGTATATTCCATTGGAGATCTCGGAAACGGCTGGAAACGTTCCCACAACCCTCCTTCCTCGCTTCAAAAGTCATCAGTTTATTTAGAATAGGTGAAATCTCCAGTCCACATAAGCACTGAGAAAGTCCTACGGGAATAAAGAATTTACTAAAACTGTCGACAGCCGTAGTAGACAATGTTATAAAATTTAACGTGAAGAAAGGAAATACGCTCGTTGCACAAGTGCATCAAGACGTAAGAAGTGGAAGTCAGATACTAGAATCTGCTCTTCCAGAAATTGAAAAAATTACTAAATCAAGACGTACGCACAAAATAGCGCTTCCTGCAGAGGATATTATGTTTCAAATGATACCTATTAATTATTTTAAAATAATGGCAAACGACATTTTAAAAGACTTGCAAATAATTATCTATCTGATCAAGAAACGGAATATAAAAACGAGATCCTTGACCAGGTTTGCAAACTACTACAAATTAAGCAAACCTTTTCAACACCTTATCATCCAGAATCAATTGGATCATTGGAGAGAAACCACAGATGTCTTAACGAATATCTGCGGTCATTCACCAATGAGCACCAATCAGATTGGGATGACTGGGTTAAATATTACGAATTTCCCTACAACACTACACCTCATTTAGATCATAACTTAACCCCATTCGAATTAGTTTTTGGAAAAAAGGCAAATTTACCACAAGATAATCTAGGAAGTAATAATGAATCTATTTACAACTTTGAAACATTTAAAAGTGAACTCCAATTCAAATTACAAAAATCTCATGAAGCAGCAAGACAAAGATTATTAGAGAATAAACAGCAAAGAAAAATACGATACGATAACGGTATCAACCCAGTTTACATTAACATTAATGATACAGTATACCCAAAAAACGAAAACAGGAAGAAACTAGACTCATTTTATATTGGACCTTATACAATAACCTCAATAAACGAACCTAATTGCGAAATTAAGCATATTAAAACAGGGAAAACTATTATTGTTCACAAAAACAGAATCACAAAAAAATAGTTAAAAGAAAAAAAAAAATCACAAGAAGGTTGTATGCAAAGCCACGACCGCAAGGTTGAAGTAGAATACTTTTACAAGAAAGATAACCCGGCTGCTTGCGTGTCAGTCATTTTTCTTAGTAAATAAACGTTGACCGTTCATTGGCAGTATTGTAATTTCTTTTTGTCTGATATTTTGAATGAAGATCATTGAATATTTTTAAATTTTGTGCAAATGAGAAGTTGAAGTGCTGCCGAATTGTAATATGCACATTTAATACGACATCATTAAACGGGAACGGAACAAAGGCTACGGTTATGCAGAACGCGAATGCCGGCGCGATGCGATTCGCCTTACCGTGGTGAAATGTACAGCTTTTTTTAAGGCGAAGTAGAGCTATACATTTCAACAGACTTCGTCTTGCCGAATCGCATCGCGCCGTTATTTGCGTTCTGCATGACCGTAGCCAAACACTAAGCGACGCAAACACGTAATAATAATCAGAGTATGCATGTAGATGAAGATAATTAACTTTGGATTATGGCGCAAAACGAGAAAATATTAACTCTTCAAATAATCATTTGTGTTCTTCGAATTTCAGTTGCTCAGTTTAATATCCGATGAAATGTTTGTTTATTATCTGATGAAGCTCTTATATAGGCCAAATGATGCACTCCCAATTTACTAGGTCCATAACTCTGCCAACCGTGCTTGAGAAAGCGCGGTATAACGACCAATCAGAGGTAGAATTTTGTGTTTTGACAAGGCTTAAGAGTTTTCAATAGTACAATAGTTCGAATGATAAAATTGCAATTTCATGCATTTGGTAGGAATCTTAGAAGGTTTTCTAATCGATTGCTGCAAAAACGAAGGAAATCCATCGAAAACTAACCGATTTATTAGCATTTGAAGTTTTTCTCACTTTTTTCAGTTTTAGATTTTCATTTCACATCCCTATGTAGCCGAACTTCCTGAGAGAAGTATTCTAATTCAACATTAAATCTTCATTAATTCATTTGTTGTCCTTATGAGGACAATAGTTCAATTTATTATAGGATGAAGTGTTCATCTTACATCTCTGTGTTACCTTGATAGTGAGGACTAAGGCGCACGGTCAACACAATGAGAAAGGTGTTTTCACATTGAAAACTAGACACGGCTTTACTGGAGGAAGTGTTGGCAAATGCATCTACCGCTAATACCACCGCTATCATACGAAAGCGCGTCGTTTCATGTGGGGAATATCAGCAACGAAAAATGACGCGCGTCTAAGCATAACCCGAACTGTTTCGCCGTGCTGCTCCCATTTACCTTTACATCGACCTCAGGGAAGTACCGGCTGCATCTGCATCCACCGCTGAGGCTGTCACTATACTGCTATTGGTACCAAAAGCTATTAACTCTTCAAATAAGTGTTTTATTTGTTCTCAAAAGAACAATTGTTGAGTTCAACATCGGATTTACACAATCGCATCTCTGTAATATTACCGACAATAATATTCTTCTGAACAAAATGATACAACTTTCCCATTAGGCCTCTGCCATAATAAACGCGAAAAGCGACGCGAACCGATTCGCTCGGCTGTAGGTTAATGTACAGCCATCAGTAGAGCTGTACATTAACCTACGGCCGAGCGAATCGGTTCGCGCCGCTTTTCGCGTCTACTATGGCAGAGGCCTTAGAGAAAGTTGCTGGCTGATGTATTCACTTCATGCCAGCCTGCTGCTTGATGCTTCCCGCTACCACACTGAAACAGCATTTTAGTGAAGGGAGTGTCGTTGCATCAGCTGACCCTGCTACTATCGATGCTGATATACCCGCTGCAACAGCTACGCTATGCATAGCCATGCCACAGTTGTGGCCGCCATACGCTGGCCCAACTGCTGAGCAACTGCAACGCTATCCGTAGCCATGCCACAGTTGTGGCCGCCATTGGTATCCGCTGTACCTGCATCTGCTGGCCCTGCTGCTATCGATGGTGAGATCCGCTGAAACTGCTACGCTTATCCGCAGCCATGCCACAGTTGTGGCCGCTATCCGCTATCGATGGTACCCACTGCTCGCTCCTGCTGCTGCTAAGGGAGGACTGCTGTCGTCGCTGTTCAGAACTATTATGAGCGGCTTCGACTAAAACAGGCTCTTATATAGGGATGAAAATAGGAATGAATTATTTTTCGTACGTTGTGGAATGATATAACTTGAAAAATATGTGTGACTTCATTCCGGCTCAGAGCGATCATTTGATAAGCTTCACCTCTTTTTTCAGTTTCTAAAGTTTTTCCTCAGTTTCGTAGCACGGATGCACAAAAATGATTTCTTGTCGAGCCGGACCGATAGCACTCTCATTGAAGCAACAAAATAACATGTTTTGTGTCGTGTTATGCAGCTTGGTTGAAGAAAATGTTCCCGTCCCCGTGTCGCATGTAAGCAGATTATTGCGTTCAGTAGACAGTAGATAGTGTATCCAGCGAATAAACACCGATGGTGCTCTCACACACGCAACGGTTTTAACCCGTATCTTATTGCGGTTTGCAACATCAAGCGATTTCGTTTGCTCGCTGTTGCGTGTTGCATCATGTTACAACTTGGCAGCTGGGAGACGACGAAATTTTGTTTATGCGGATTGATTGAATCGACTTCATATTAGCTCTGCATAGTCGAACTAACTGCTTTTGTGAATGCGTACTAACAGGGCAGTTAATTATTCAATGTCGGTTATGCTGATCGCGCCTTTGCGCTGCCCCTACAGTGGGGGGTTTACTAAATAAAGTGAAAGTAAAAATTTGACAACTACAACAGAATTTGATTGCAACCCGCACAGAATGTCTGCTTGTGCTGATGCCAGAAAATTCTTAACCTTCAATTATTTTTTTATTTGCCTTGAAAAAAGCATGTTGCGGCTCAAAATCGGTTGCTAATTACAACCTTTGAGTTGCCCTAACATTGGGGGAATTGAAATACACGGACAACATGCACTGTGGAAGCTATTTCACATTCAGTAAATTAGACGGGTGCGACAAATTTGAATTGCTAGGATGCAACACAGAATGCTTGCTTGCGTTGAAAAAAATTATTCACTTTCAATGACTTGTTTATTTGCCTTAAAAAAGGCATTTTGATTTTCGAAATTGGATTTCCTGATGGCAATCTTCATGCTGCCCCAACACGGGGGGAATAATGGCAGTCTGGCGACACACGCTGAGAAGAACCGCGCTGCTCCTGAGACGTGATGACCAACCACAGGGCAAGTGATTTGTTTAATTTGAAGGCAACCACAGGCGCAACCGGCTGCTATGGTCTGTTACTGCTGACTCAGCAGTAACAGACCATAGCAGCAGTGCTGAGTGCCGATATCTGCTGTTACTGCTGTCAACGTTGTGGACGGTCCATCCAGTTCACCTTCCGAATGTAGCTAGTTTTCGCAGAAACACTCTTTTATAGCCGAAGGGTGCTACGTAATAGGCCACGCCTTTCAGTTCAGGTTTACCATTTCCTTATATTCTTTGAACGAATTATTCCACAATTCGCATTTGATTTTTGTATCGAGCGAATAAACACCGATGGTGCTCTCACACACGCAACGGTCTTAACCCGTATCTTATTGCGGTTTGTAACATCAAGCGATTTCGTTCGCTTACTGTTGCGTGTTGCATCATGTTACAACTTGGCAGCTGGGAGACGACGAAATTCTGTTTATGCTGATTGATTGAATCGACTTCATATTAGCTCTGCATAGTCGAACTAACTGCTTTTGTGAATGCGTTCTAACAGGGTAGTTAATTATTCAATGTCGGTTATGCTGATCGCAGCCTTTGCGCTGCCCCTACAGTGGGGGGTTTACTAAATAAAGTGAAAGTAAAAATTAGACAACTACAACAGAATTTGATTGCAACCCGCACAGAATGTCTGCTTGTGTTGATGCCAGAAAATTCTTAACCTTCAATTTTTTTATTTGCCTTGAAAAAAGCATGTTGCGGTTCAAAATCGGTTGCTAATTACAACCTTTGAGCTGCCCTAACATTGGTGGAATTAAGATACACGGACGACATGCACTGTGGAAGCTATTTCACATTCAGTAAATTAGACGGGTGCGACAAATTTGAATTGCTAGGATGAAACACAGAATGCTTGCTTGCGTTGAAAAAAATTATTAACTTTCAATGACTTGTTTATTTGCCTTAAAAAAGGCATTTTGATTTCCGAAATTGGATTACCTGATGGCAATCATCATGCTGCCCCAACACGGGGGGAATAATGGCTGTCTGGCGACACACGCCGAGAAAAACCGCGCTGCTCCTAAGACGTGGTGACTAACCACAGGGCTAGTGCTGCTGCTAAGGAAGGACGACTGCTGTTGTCGCTGTCTAGAACTATTATGAGCGGCTCCGGCTGAAACAGGCTCTTATATAGGCCAAATAGCATGTTTTCAATTGCAAGGTATATGATTCTGTCGACCGTGCTTGGGAAGCAAGCATATAACGACCAATCAGAGGTCGAATTTTTCGTTTTGACAAGGCTTGACTATTGTCAATAGCACAATAGTGTGAATAATAAAATTACAATTATCTTATTTTGGGAAGATTCTTGGAAGATTTTCCAATATATTGCTGCAAGAACGAAGGAAATCCATCGAATACTAACAGATTTATTAGCATTTGAAATTGGACATGTTTTTCACTTTTTTCGGTTTTAGATTTTCATTTTACATCCCTATGTAGCCGAACTTTCTGAGAGAAGTATTCTACTTCAAAACCGTTTATGACAGCCAAACCATTATTGTAAGAGACAACTGAGGTAGGCACTCCCTTTATAATAACTCCGCTCCACTACATTATTCTCCCAAAGGGGTATGGTGTAGTATGAATCAGTCATTAACACAACGGTAAAACAGATAAACAACAATCGGAATTCCCTACGGACCTCCTCTGTGGCCCTATAATTTGTCACCTAGCTACTCAACACACAGCGCGACCCATGCGAATAGCGATAATGTTTATTTATTATTATCGAAAAAACCCATCACCAAAATAACAATGCAAAAAGAATGCGCTCGCACTCGTCACCTCAGTTGTCGCAGAAATAAATGTAAATGTTTACCTATGTTTAGCTATAGAAGGAAATCTTGATTTTAATAAAGATATCATTCTTCGTCTCACGCTTGGTGTGTACAGACGTGTTTGTTACAACAACTGAAAGTTTTAGTTTACCTATCGCATTAGTTTATTTTACCTATCGCATTCGTTATACAACAGTACGTTGTCGTGTCCCAACGAAATGGGAAAAACGGGTTCCAGTAAGGAGCAAAACAATAAGCGTCCTCGTGACCCTGCTGAAAAGGATGATGGAATCGCCAAGAAGATACTAGCTGCTAACAAGTTTGCATCGCTGGCTGACTAAACTACCGAGAAAACGGAAAAGAAGGAGAAAATGCCGCCTTTCTACGTAAAAGGTTTCCCGCCTGGACTAAGGCAACACTTCAATGAACCTATCAGCAAAGGGCTGATAGCTACCCTGAGGCTATGCACGGACGGCTACAAAATCGTCGTTCCATTTACCCCACATTACAAGGCAGTAGAGGCTTACCTGAAGCAAACAAAAGCGGAGTATTTTACTCACGATATTGCAGCTACAAAACCATTCAAAGTTGTACTGCGTGGTTTACCGGAATTGGAACTGGACGAGTTAAAAACGGAGCTTGTCGCTTGCGGCCTAGAAGTGGAAGCAGTATACAAAATGATAAGACACAACAAAGCCATCAAGTATCGTGATCAGTTATACCTGATCCACCTGACCAGGGGTTCAACTACACTGAGCACAGTGAAAACAATCACCGCCCTATTCAACATCATCGTGCAATGGGAGCGATACAAACCGATTCATCGCGATGTCACGCAGTGTTCCAATTGCTTGAACTATGGACATGGCACGAAGAATTGCCACATCAAGAGTCGCTGCATGAAATGTGCAGGTCCGCATCGAACAGTGGATTGTCTTGTTGAGGAAGCCGAACAAATCAAGTGTCTCAACTATGACAAAGAGCATGCTACGAACAGCCGTTCCTGTCCAAAACGAGCAGAATTTATCAAAATTCGAAGTGAAATTGCCAATCGCCAGCGACCGTCGAATAGAAAAAGTGTACAACCTAGCGTTACACCAACCCCGCCAGCGACTTCAAGTACGTTGCCGTTTCCACCTGCTCCAACTGTTGGTGTTCCTAGCCGGGACCCCCCCGGATTTTTGAGTTATGCACAGGCTGCCAGCATGCCCCCAGCAAGTAACAATTTGTACTCGATGGACAGCTAGCTACGCTGTTTCTTAAACTCGATCAGCAAACAAAGGCTTGTCGCACCAACCAGGAACAGATTGCGGTCATGATGACTTTTTACTACCGTCATGGATCCGTTCTTTCGAATCCTTAACTGGAATGCCCGCTCTGTGGCCAACAAGAAGTTAGAACTTCTACATTTTCTGAACACACACCACATCGATGTCGCTGCAATAACCGAAACACATTTGAAGCCGAACATAAACTTCTGCCTGCCGGAACACTCGGTAGTCAGACTGGACCGCACAACCTCAGCTGGGGGCGGGGTTGCAATCGCCATAAGGAGAGGACTACCATACAAATCACTACCGAGTTTCAACACAACCTTTGTCGAAGCTGTAGGAATCGAAATTACCACCACTGATGGACCACTCACATTTATTGCGGTCTATTGTCCGAAGCAGTCTCGACGGGCAAATGGAACCACGGTGAAATTGAAAAACGACATCCAAAAGCTGTCTAGAAGAGGAGGCAATTTCGTCATCACAGGTGATCTCAATGCTCGCCACTCCGCTTGGGGTGACTCCAGGTGCAACTCAAATGGTAACATCATCGTAGAAGATTCCGAAGCTGGATATTACTATCCCGCTCATCCGGAATTGCCAACTTACATCTCTCCTGGTGGTGTAGGCTCTAAGCTTGACATTTTTCTGACCAACATCACCGATCGATTTTCGATTCCGAAAACCATAACAGAGCTCTCCTCGGATCATCTTCCGGTCATCGCTGAGATTGGTGCTAACGTAGAGCGGCGTCAAGTTCAACAAAGAAGAAATTACCATCGTGCAAATTGGGTTCAGCTGCAGCGGTATGTTGAAAACCATCTTGATGCGGACATCACTTTGAACAGCACTGGAGACATCGATCGTACTCTACAGTCCATGATAGACGTCATCCAGGAAGCAGAGTGCCGCTACATCCCATCTGTTCCAGTGACACGTAAGTTTGCGCAAATCGACGATAACACCAAGCGCATAATTTCCTTGCGAAACTCGCTGAGAAGGCAATATCAACGTACCCGCAACCCTAGGCACCGATTCTACGCTAGACAGCTGACAAAAATCGTTCAAGAACGTCTGGAGAAAGTGAAAAACAGACAGTTTGCAACCGAATTACGTAATTTGCCCAACTGCTCACGGCCATTCTGGCGTGTGGCTAAAGTGTTGAAGAACAAACCAAAACCCATTCCGCCATTAATAGTGAATAGTGAAACTTTGCTAACTTCCCGCGAAAAGGCTTGTGCTATCTCTCAGCATTTTGCCGCTTCCCACAATCTTGGTCGTGATATTGTGAGTGGAATCGAACCAGCCGTCAGTGAATCGATAGTAATTCTGGCCCGCACACCGAATATCTTACCACCTGATCAGCGGATAACAGTGGACGAGGTACAAAACAACATTAAATTCTCTCGGAACATGAAGGCTCCCGGATTTGACGGAGTGTTCAACCTTGTGCTCAAAAACCTTGGACCAACAGCCTTGTCTGTGGTGGAAAAAGTGTTAAACCGATGCCTTGAATTGGCGTACTTTCCAACAAAGTGGAAACTGGCGAAAGTGATTCCCATTCTGAAACCAGGAAAAGATCTCACATGCCCCAAAAGCTACCGTCCCATCAGTCTGCTTTCTGCCCTCAGCAAGGTATTCGAACGATGCATCTACAGCCGTATTCTGTGCCACGCAGAAGTGAACAACATATTCCTGGACATACAGTTCGGTTTTCGCAGAGGCCATTCAACAACATATCAACTGCAGAGAGTAACAAAACTCATAATAAACTGTGTGCTGGGTGGCCTGGCTGACCCATACGACGTAGGAGCTGGTGTTCCACAGGGCAGCATCCTTGGTCCTGTTCTGTACAACTTATTCACATCAGATATTCCTGAACTACCCAATGGAGGCATCCTGTCGCTGTTTGCTGATGATACCGCCATTATGTACGAGGGCAGACAGATCAACCAAATAGTTAAAAAGCTACAAACTGGGCTTAACGCCTTTGTGAATTACCTCACCTCATGGAAAATTTGTGTGAATGCAGCAAAAACTCAGACCATAGTCTTCCCACATCGGAATAGTCAACGTTTGGTGCCGACAACAAAGATTCGGTTGAACAATGTGGATATTCCCTGGTCGTCAAATGTTCGCTACCTTGGTTTGACTTATGATCATAAGCTACTTTATCGCCCCCACATTGAACAAACAGTAACGAATAGCTTAGTGCTAATGAAGAAGTTGTACCCGCTAATCAACCGAAAATCGAAATTATCCGTCGTGAATAAATTGACGGTATACAAACAGGTCATCCTGCCGATGCTTCTATACGCCTCGTCGATCTGGAGAACCTGCGCGACAACCCACCTGCAAAAGATTCAACGGATCCAGAACAAGTTCCTGAAAATGATCTTGAACGTGCCCTTCGGAACCCGAACATCAGAAGTGCATCAAATAGCTGGTATCGATATGATCGAAAACATAATCTCTGCACACGCTGAAAACACTAAAAACAATGCACTAAACTCTAGTGCGGTGCTCATTCGTGAACTTTATTTATAAGTAGCTAGGTATATTTATTTAATAATTAAAACTCTAATGCCGAGCATTAAAATGTAAATCATGTACGTAGAAAAGGAAAAAGTAGTAACACTTATAGTACATTAAAAACATCAGAGTTGAAAAGTTGATAAAATTGAATCTCTCACAATGTTCAAAAAACAAATGTATAATGAAAATACCGTAAGAAAAATAAAGAATATTGAATCCGGGGAAAAAAAATTATAAAGATATCATTACTCGCTTGGAGCCCGATCAGAAGGTCGACTACTCCAGCAGTAAAGTATAGTAGAACAAAACTATACCTGCATTTTACTTGCAACCCTGACGGTTACGACCCGATGGCAATTGTAAGAAAGAACGTCCTTGCGCAGGCCGCCGCGTGTTCAACTTTGTCGCAATAGAAACAAAACTTACCCTCAAATTCAAATTTACATTTTTAAAATCCGATATGTGCCGAACACTTGTTGTTTTCTTCGAAAGACGAACTCTGCGCATGATCGGACTAGATGCTTTTGAAAGCATTTTTACCAAGTTATCGCTTTAAACTAGTGCCAAGCCAATAGTGTCAAACCCTGCCGTCTAAACTTAAAACGCTGTTGTTGCAGAGCAAACAAAGAGACAGTATTTCCAGTTTTTAACTCGATTAATTTGAAGCGGAGTTAAAAAATCTCTTAAATTGAAAGGAAAATGTTTGATTATAATTTGGATTTTTGTATAATGATCTTAAGAACTAGGTTTAACATTTTTGTAATTTTCAGATTTTCACATTTCTGATTTTTTTTAATGATATAGATTCTACAATTCTACATGTTTCTAGCATGCGAAGTAAGTTGGAGCGATCAAAGCACGTGGGGGCGTATAAGCAATTCATCTTAGGTGTAATGTTGAACTTAATTTGTTGATTTTCATGCAATCTGTCATGCTATTTTCATGCAGGTGCCACTTACGTTTATTGCTCATTCAGCGGCGGATTAAGGCGAAGGCGAAGCAGGCGGTCGCCTGCTCGTCAATCATTGGAGGGCGCCAAGCGTGGAAGCGAGAAAATTGAAAAAAAAAATTGAACCATTATAATAATTTGAATGTCCGCCAACTTCAGTTGTTATTTTTTTTCAGGCTTGCTCATCGAGTCAATAAAAAAAGCTCTCAATTGTTTAATATGTGCGAAATTAAACGGAAAGTTGCGTCCGGATTTCGGTCCAGTTCGGTCGTGAATCGGAACAAGCTCGTTCTGGTCTGTTTTAAATCCGGTGCGATTGGCTCCGTTCCGGTCCGCCCAAAGTTTGGGAACGCGAATTGTCATTTTTTTTTGAGCAAGCGTTATTTTAGTGAAAATAAAACATCAAGTCTATTATGCATGTTAGAAACGGTTTGATTGGAATAAAACAATGCATAACGAGCTTTGTTGTCAAATTTTACTTCACTTCTTAAAGTGTTGTGTTTAGTAAATTTAGAGTGACACGTAATTTTTTGAAACATTGATTACAAATCAAATGTTTCTTTTTATAATAATAAAGTTCGACGATGATTCGGGATGTCAACAAAAAATTCAATTCCGAATAACTGAATCACAGAAAAATTATTTGAATTTGCGATTAACGAACATAAAATAAATCTTTTCTTTTTGAAGTAGAATACTTCTCTCAGGAAGTTCGGCTACATAGGGATGTAAAATGAAAATCTAAAACCGAAAAAAGTGAAAAACATGTCCAATTTCAAATGCTAATAAATCTGTTAGTATTCGATGGATTTCCTTCGTTCTTGCAGCAATAGATTGGAAAATCTTCTAAGAATCTTCCCAAAATAAGATAATTGTAATTTTATTATTCACACTATTGTACTATTGAAATTAGTCAAGCCTTGTCAAAACGAAAAATTCGACCTCTGATTGGTCGTTATATGCTTGCTTCCCAAGCACGGTCGACAGAATCATATACCTTGCAATTGAAAACATGCTATTTGGCCTATATAAGAGCCTGTTTCAGCCGGAGCCGCTCATAATAGTTCTAGACAGCGACAACAGCAGTCGTCCTTCCTTAGCAGCAGCACTAGCCCTGTGGTTGGTCACCACGTCTTAGGAGCAGCGCGGTTTTTCTCAGCGTGTGTCGCCAGACAGCCATTATTCCCCCCGTGTTGGGGCAGCATGATGATTGCCATCAGGAAATCCAATTTCGGAAATCAAAATGCCTTTTTTAAGGCAAATAAACAAGTCATTGAAGGTTAATAATTTTTGTCAACGCAAGCAAGCATTCTGTGTTTCATCCTAGCAATTCAAATTTGTCGCACCCGTCTAATTTACTGAATGTGAAATAGCTTCCACAGTGCATGTCGTCCGTGTATCTTAATTCCCCCAATGTTAGGGCAGCTCAAAGGTTGTAATTAGCAACCGATTTTGAACCGCAACATGCTTTTTTCAATGCAAATAAAAAAATAATTGAAGGTTAATAATTTTCTGGCATCAACACAAGCAGACATTCTGTGCGGGTTGCAATCAAATTCTGTTGTAGTTGTCTAATTTTTACTTTATTTAGTAGGGGCAGCGCAAAGGCTGCGATCAGCATAACCGACATTGAATAATTAACTGCCCTGTTAGAACGCATTCACAAAAGCAGTTAGTTCGACTATGCAGAGCTAATATGAAGTCGATTCAATCAATCAGCATAAACAGAATTTCGTCGTCTCCCAGCTGCCAAGTTGTAACATGATGCAACACGCAACAGTAAGCGAACGAAATCGCTTGATGTTACAAACCGCAATAAGATACGGGTTAAAACCGTTGCGTGTGTGAGAGCACCATCGGTGTTTATTCGCTCGATACAAAAATCAAATGCGAATTGTGGAATAATTCGTTCAAAGAATATAAGGAAATGGTAAACCTGAACTGAAAGGCGCGGCCTATTACGTAGCACCCTTCGGCTATAAAAGAGTGTTTCTGCGAAAACTAGCTACATTCGGAAGGTGAACTGGATGGACCGTCCACAACGTTGACAGCAGTAACAGCAGATATCGGCACTCAGCACTGCTGCTATGGTCTGTTACTGCTGAGTCAGCAGTAACAGACCATAGCAGCCGGTTGCGCCCGTGGTTGCCTTCAAATTAAACAAATCACTTGCCCTGTGGTTGGTCATCACGTCTCAGGAGCAGCGCGGTTCTTCTCAGCGTGTGTCGCCAGACTGCCATTATTCCCCCCGTGTTGGGGCAGCATGAAGATTGCCATCAGGAAATCCAATTTCGAAAATCAAAATGCCTTTTTTAAGGCAAATACACAAGTCATTGAAAGTTAATAATTTTTTTCAACGCAAGCAAGCATTCAGTGTTGCATCCTAGCAATTCAAATTTGTCGCACCCGTCTAATTTACTGAATGTGAAATAGCTTCCACAGTGCATGTTGTCCGTGTATCTTAATTCCCCCAATGTTAGGGCAGCTCAAAGGTTGTAATTAGCAACCGATTTTGAACCGCAACATGCTTTTTTCAAGGCAAATAAAAAAATAATTGAAGGTTAATAATTTTCTGGCATCAACACAAGCAGACATTCTGTGCGGGTTGCAATCAAATTCTGTTGTAGTTGTAAAATTTTTACTTTCACTTTATTTAGTAAACCCCCCACTGTAGGGGCAGCGCAAAGGCGCGATCAGCATAACCGACATTGAAAAATTAACTGCCCTGTTAGTACGCATTCACAAAAGCAGTTAGTTCGACTATGCAGAGCTAATATGAAGTCGATTCAATCAATCAGCATAAACAGAATTTCGTCGTCTCCCAGCTGCCAAGTTGTAACATGATGCAACACGCAACAGCGAGCAAACGAAATCGCTTGATGTTACAAACCGCAATAAGATACGGGTTAAAACCGTTGCGTGTGTGAGAGCACCATCGGTGTTTATTCGCTGGATACACTATCTACTGTCTACTGAACGCAATAATCTGCTTACATGCGACACGGGGACGGGAACATTTTCTTCAACCAAGCTGCATAACACGACACAAAACATGTTATTTTGTTGCTTCAATAAGAGTGCTATCGGTCCGGCTCGACAAGAAATCATTTTTGTGCATCCGTGCTACGAAACTGAGGAAAAACTTTAGAAACTGAAAAAAGAGGTGGAGCTTATCAAATGATCGCTCTGAGCCGGAGTGAAGTCACACATATTTTTCAAGTTATATCATTCCACAACGTACGAAAAATAATTCATTCCTATTTTCATCCCTATATAAGAGCCTGTTTTAGTCGAAGCCGCTCATAATAGTTCTGAACAGCGACGACAGCAGTCCTCCCTTAGCAGCAGCGGGAGCGAGCAGTGGGTACCATCGATAGCGGATAGCGGCCACAACTGTGGCATGGCTGCGGATAAGCGTAGCAATTTCAGCGGATCTCACCATCGATAGCAGCAGGGCCAGCAGATGCAGGTACAGCGGATACCAATGGCGGCCACAACTGTGGCATGGCTACGGATAGCGTTGAAGTTGCTCAGCAGTTGGGCCAGCGTATAGCGGCCACAACTGTGGCATGGCTATGCATAGCGTAGCTGTTGCAGCGGGTATATCAGCATCGATAGTAGCAGGGTCAGATGCAACGACACTCCCTTCACTAAAATGCTGTTTCAGTGTGGTAGCCGGAAGCATCAAGCAGCAGGCTTGCATGAAGTGAATACATCAGCCAGCAACTTTCTCTAAGGCCTCTGCCATAGTAGACGCGAAAAGCGGCGCGAACCGATTCGCTCGGCCGTAGGTTAATGTACAGCTCTACTGATGGCTGTACATTAACCTGCAGCCGAGCGAATCGGTTCGCGTCACTTTTCGCGTCTATTATGGCAGAGGCCTAATGGGAAAGTTGTATCATTTTGTTCAGAAGAATATTATTGTCGGTAATATTACAGAGATGCGATTGCGTAAATCTGATTTTGAATTCAACAATTGTTCTTTTGAGAACAAATAAAACACTTATTTGGAGAGTTAATAGCTTTTGGTACCAATAGCAGTATAGTGACAGCCTCAGCGGTGGATGCAGATGCAGCCGGTACTTCCCTGAGGCCGATGTAAAGGTAAATGGGAGCAGCACGTCGAAACAGTTCGGGTTATGCTGAGACGCGCGTCATTTTTCGTTGCTGATATTCCCCACATGAAACGACGCGCTTTCGTATGATAGCGGTGGTGTTAGCGGTAGTTGCATTTGCCAACACTTCCTCCAGTAAAGCCGTGTCTAGTTTTCAATGTGAAAACACCTTTCTCATTGTGTTGACCGTGCGCCTTAGTCCTCACTATCAAGGTAACACAGAGATGTAAGATAAACACTACATCCTATAATAAATTGAACAATTGTCCTTATTAAGGACAACAAATAAATTAATGAAGATTTAATGTTGAATTAGAATACTTCTCTCAGGAAGTTCGGCTACATAGGGATGTGAAATGAAAATCTAAAACTGAAAAAAGTGAGAAAAACTTCAAATGCTAATAAATCGGTTAGTTTTCGATGGATTTCCTTCGTTTTTGCGGCAATCGATTAGAAAACCTTCTAAGATTCCTACCAAATGCATGAAATTGCAATTTTATCATTAGAACTATTGTACTATTGAAAACTCTTAAGCCTTGTCAAAACACAAAATTCTACCTCTGATTGGTCGTTATACCGCGCTTTCCCAAGCACGGTCGGCAGAGTTATGGACCTAGTAAATTGGGAGTGCATCATTTGGCCTGTATAAGAGCTTCATCAGATAATAATCAAACATTTCATCGGATATTAAACTGAACAACTGAAATTTGAAGAACACAAATGATTATTTGAAGAGTTAATATTTTCTCGTTTTGCGCCATAATCCAAAGTTAATTATCTTCATCTACATGCATACTCTGATTATTATTACGTGTTTGCGTCGCTTAGTGTTTGGCTACGGTCATGCAGAACGCAAATAACGGCGCGATGCGATTCGGCAAGACGAAGTCTGTTGAAATGTATAGCTCTACTTCGCCTTAAAAAAAGCTGTACATTTCACCACGGTAAGGCGAATCGCATCGCGCCGGCATTCGCGTTCTGCATATCCGTAGCCTTTGTTCCGTTCCCGTTTAATGATGTCGTATTAAATGTGCATATTACAATTCGGCAGCACTTCAACTTCTCATTTGCACAAAATTTAAAAATATTCAATGAACTTCATTCAAAATATCAGACAGAAAGAAATTACAATACTGCCAATGAACGGTCAACGTTTATTTACTAGAAAAAATGACTGACACGCAAGCAGCCGGGTTATCTTTCTTGTAAAAAGTATTCTACTTCAACCTTGCGGTCGTGGCTTTGCATACAACCTTCTTGTGATTTTTTTTCATTAAAATGTTTGTTTATGTTCAGGAATGACTTTTGAGTAAAATAACACCATGTAAAACATGAAAAATCATATATATTTGGGCTCAATTGGCCTCTAAATCAAAATTCAAATTTATGACATGTAATTGTTTTTCATTTAAATGTTTGTTAATGTTCAGGAACAACATTTGGGAAATAGTAATAGGTATCATATTGCTAAAAGTTGAGATGTTACTGTAAAAACAACGAATGTTTAAAGATATTTTTGTGCATAAAAAACATTAAAATACTCTTTTTGAAATTTATATATATATATATATATATATATATATATATATATATATATATATATATATATATATATATATATATATATATATATATATATATATATATATATATATATATATATATATATATATATATATATATATATATATATATATATATATATATATATATATATATATATATATATATATATATATATATATATATATATATATATATATATATATATATATATATATATATATATATATATATTATGCATATAATGCATGCAACATTCTGACTGTTTGAGCATAAGCTCAATTCGCCTCTAAATAAAATATTCTAAGCGATGACATGTGATTTTTTTTTTCAATAAAATGTTCGCTGTTCCTTCAACATCGGCGAATATTTTCTTGCAGAAAAATCCATGTTTTGACTGTGTGCGAATCGAGCAGAAGAAAGATTACATTTCTGTTGTTTTCGTAGTTTTGTGTATGGTAATACATTACGGGATTCGAGTTACTTTTACCTAAACTAGATCTTGGGACATTTGGCTGGAGGAAAGGCCGCATTTCATTAATTTGAACATCGATTAGGAGGCGACTTATGCATTATTTTTTTTAAATTTCTACGTAGTTTTGTGGATTGAAGAACTAACTTCTTCTCAGACGTGTTTCTTAGGACACCAACAAACATTTTCGTTATAAAAATTCACATGTCATCTTTTTAGATATCAGTATAGAGGAGAACTAAGCATGAATGGTCATGCTCAATTCTTATTACTTCAATTTCATTCTTTCAAAAATCACTTAAAAGAGGTTTTACTGTAAACGATTATCGAATATCCGGACATCACCCGAATTTGGTATATTCGGAACTGGGATGACCCCACACAATATTTTCCAAAATGGCGAATTCAGGAAAATAACCTGAAGTTGTATTTGGCCAACCATTTCAATACTTCAGAAAGTGGAACTCTGTACGTCTGTACGTTAATATCCGAAATAGCGACTTCCAGTTTCTGTAAAACAGCCCAAAATCACAAAATGCAATCCAATATGAGTATTTCCGATCTTTGCGTTCTCTGAATGTTGAAGTACTTAAAGTGATGATGGACGTATAAGATGTGAAATATTTTTAGAGTGAGTTGTGTTAATAAAGCAATGAATTATACTAAATGATTCCTAAATTTGAAACCTTTGATCCCGAGCATCGCCGGGAACGTTCAACTAGTATAAATTAAAGAACATAAGATATATTTAATAAAGTTTAATTGATTAGCTTTTTAAACTATAGCGAAGCTTAAAAATGTGAAAAATTTGGAAAAATAAAAATTACCTTTTAGCACGCTGGTTACATTTTTATTTTGGTTAGCTACAAACCACTTTAAATTTTAAATTTTAGTGCAACGTAAGAACTCGCGATTAAATATTAAACGGGACACAAACACTTATGGTTCTTACAATGTAAAAATTACCTTTTTTACCGACCGGTTTCGGGTAAGCTGTTACCCATCTACGGGGCGATGTCCAACCAACATCGCCCCGTAGATGGGTAACAGCTTACCCGAAACCGGTCGGTAAAAAAGGTAATTTTTACATTGTAAGAACCATAAGTGTTTGTGTCCCGTTTAATATTTATAGCTACAAACCACTCTAATGAAAAACAAGTTTAAGATACCGTCTGCCGGGGTGAGATTGCGCCAAAATAGGATACATTTTTGTTCCTTAGCTTGTAGTGTACACATTAAGGCAATGAGTTTGATCCAAATCACGTCAATGCACACTTAAATGTTAAATTAACGACTGCCACAAATATGGTTAAGTTACAATAAACTATAATTTTGCTAAAATTAAATGAACTTTGGCCTAATCTCACCACTTCTATGGGGTGAGATTGTGCCAAAAACAAAAAGTTGAATTTAATACCTGTTAAATAAACAGTAGTGTATCTACGAATAATTCACATGAATAACATGATAAAACAGTAAGTATAGGGACGACCATAAACAACGTAGACTATTAAGGGGCTGTAGGGGGTTGACCAGAAACTACGTTTCATATGAATTATAGAAAAATGTATGACTGTATCAAATCGATATCTGAAGTAACCAGTTATGAGAACATGGCTTATGGACAGTCTCTATACACATAGTGGCGTCTCCAGGTAGCTTAGAAAGGGAAAACGTTAGGACATAAAGCCTGAAAAGATTTTTCGTTTAAATTATTATGTGTCATTGACCACTGTATATTCCATTGGAGATCTCGGAAACGGCTGGAAACGTTCCCACAACCCTCCTTCCTCGCTTCAAAAGTCATCAGTTTATTTAGAATAGGTGAAATCTCCAGTCCACATAAGCACTGAGGAAGACTGTACGTCACAGTCGAAATATATATTTGCGGACTGAATTTCAATATTTATTTCCAAAAAATTTAGTAGAGTATAACGGAAACCGATAACTATTTCTTTGATTGATAGAATAGGTGTGCAAATTTTTGTTACATTTCATAAGTAATATCAGTCATTGTAAATTTCCATCTAACAGTTGTTAGCTTACTGTTCTTAAGCTTCTAGTCATTGTTTCAAATATTACCATAGCTAGCCTACACACCCTATGTAAACAATGCGAGTGTTTTGGTGAGTACTGATTTAATTTTGTCGTGAATGTGAATTCCGCACACTGTGTCGTTCATTATAGCCTGGCACAATCTCACCATTATTTTCTGAGTCAACACGGGTTCAATGCATATTCTTTTCTCAACACGTTGGAGACGACATCCTAACGTACCAACTGAGCAGTAAGTTGATTCCAATTGAAAATGAAGTCACACGTCAATTTGATTTAATTTCTTCCCAGAATTTTTTACCTGCAGAAATAATTGAAACTAACTTGAATGAGATTAAATCAATTATTGAAAATTTCAAAAATATGAAAGCACCTGGTGACGATGGAATCTTTAATATACTAACCAAACATCTCCCTGAGAGCACAATGAAATTTTTAGTGAAAATTTTCAATTGCTGCTTCAAAATTGCATATTTTCCCAAATTATGGAAAAATGCAAAAATTACTCCAATTTTAAAACCGGATAAGAACCCAGCTGAAGTTTCAAGTTATCGACCAATCAGTTTGCTTTCTTCAATAAGTAAACTGTTTGAGAGAATTATTCTTAACAGAATGATGTCACACATCAACGAAAATTCAATTTTTGCAAATGAACAGTTTGGATTTCGCCATGGGCATTCCACTACTCATCAATTGCTCAGAGTTACTAATATGATACGAGCTAACAAATCTGAAGGTTATTCCACTGGAGCTGCTCTTTTAGACATAGAAAAAGCATTCGACAGTGTTTGGCATAAAGGTTTGATTGCGAAATTGCAAACTTTTGATTTTCCAATTTTCCTAATCAAAATTTTAAAAAATTATCATACTGATCGAACTCTGCAGGTTGTCTATCAGAATTCAAAATCTGATAGATTTTCTGTCAGAGCAGGTGTACCTCAAGGTTCAGTCTTGGGTCCAGTCCTGTACAACATATTCACTTCAGATCTTCCTGATTTGCCTCCAGGATGCACAAAGTCATTGTTCTGCGATGACACAAGCATTTCTGTAAAAGGAAAAAGCCTTCGTGTCATATGCAGTCGATTGCAAAAAAGTTTAGATATTTTTTCTTCCTACTTGCAAAAGTGGAAAATCTCTCCCAATGCTTCTAAAACTCAAATGATAATTTTTCCGCATAAGCCTAGGGCTTCTTTCCTCAAGCCAAACAATAATCACGTTGTCAAGATGAATGGGGTTATTTTAAGTTGGTCTGACAAGGTTAAGTACTTGGGACTAATTTATGATAAAAAACTTATTTTCAAAGAGCACATTGAGAGTATACAAGCCAAGTGCATCAAATATACGAGATGTTTATATCCTCTCATTAACAGGAATTATAAACTTCGTTTAAGGAACAAACTTTTGATTCACAAACAAATTTTTAGACCAGCAATGCTTTATGCTGTACCGATCTGGTCAAGTTGCTGTTCAACAAGGAAGAAAACGCTCCAAAGGATTCAGAATAAAATTCTGAAAATGATTTTGAAGCGTCCTCCTTGGTTCGGTACACTCGAATTACATAGACTTACTGGTGTTGAACCATTAGAAGCTTTGTCAAATAAAATTACTAACAATTTTCGACAAAAATCGTTGCAATCCTCAATTGCTACGATAAGCTCTCTTTATAGCCAATAAGTTAGCAATTAAGTTAGTTGTAAGCTTACTTCCTCTTTTCTGACAAGTAGGTTTAAATCCCTACGAATGATAAGTCCTAATTGCGAAAGCAAACAAATCCTAACAACTAAAATTACAAATTTCTAACAGAGTTAAGAAGTCACCATTTGTGATTGGACACACATACTCATTTTTTACTAATATTTATCATAAATACTTAAGCTACTAACAAATCCCCCCCTTAAAAAATCACAAGAAGGTTGTATGCAAAGCCACGACCGCAAGGTTGAAGTAGAATACTTTTACAAGAAAGATAACCCGGCTGCTTGCGTGTCAGTCATTTTTTCTAGTAAATAAACGTTGACCGTTCATTGGCAGTATTGTAATTTCTTTTTGTCTGATATTTTGAATGAAGTTCATTGAATATTTTTAAATTTTGTGCAAATGAGAAGTTGAAGTGCTGCCGAATTGTAATATGCACATTTAATACGAGATCATTAAACGGGAACGGAACAAAGGCTACGGTTATGCAGAACGCGAATGCCGGCGCGATGCGATTCGCCTTACCGTGGTGAAATGTACAGCTTTTTCTAAGGCGAAGTAGAGCTATACATTTCAACAGACTTCGTCTTGCCGAATCGCATCGCGCCGTTATTTGCGTTCTGCATGACCGTAGCCAAACACTTAGCGACGCAAACACGTAATAGTAATCAGAGTATGCATGTAGATGAAGATAATTAACTTTGGATTATGGCGCAAAACGAGAAAATATTAACTCTTCAAATAATCATTTGTGTTCTTCAAATTTCAGTTGTTCAGTTTAATATCCGATGAAATGTTTGTTTATTATCTGATGAAGCTCTTATACAGGCCAAATGATGCACTCCCAATTTACTAGGTCCATAACTCTGCCGACCGTGCTTGGGAAAGCGCGGTATAACGACCAATCAGAGGTAGAATTTTGTGTTTTGACAAGGCTTAAGAGTTTTCAATAGTACAATAGTTCGAATGATAAAATTGCAATTTCATGCATTTGGTAGGAATCTTAGAAGGTTTTCTAATCGATTGCCGCAAAAACGAAGGAAATCCATCGAAAACTAACCGATTTATTAGCATTTGAAGTTTTTCTCACTTTTTTCAGTTTTAGATTTTCATTTCACATCCCTATGTAGCCGAACTTCCTGAGAGAAGTATTCTAATTCAACATTAAATCTTCATTAATTCATTTGTTGTCCTTATAAGGACAATTGTTCAATTTATTATAGGATGTAGTGTTTATCTTACATCTCTGTGTTACCTTGATAGTGAGGACTAAGGCACACGGTCAACACAATGAGAAAGGTGTTTTCACATTGAAAACTAGACACGGCTTTACTGGAGGAAGTGTTGGCAAATGCGTCTACCGCTAACACCACCGCTATCATACGAAAGCGCGTCGTTTCATGTGGGGAATATCAGCAACGAAAAATGACGCGCGTCTCAGCATAACCCGAACTGTTTCGACGTGCTGCTCCCATTTACCTTTACATCGGCCTCAGGGAAGTACCGGCTGCATCCGCATCCACCGCTGAGGCTGTCACTATACTGCTATTGGTACCAAAACCTATTAACTCTCAAATAAGTGTTTTATTTGTTCTCAAAAGAACAATTGTTGAATTCAACATCGGATTTACGCAATCGCATCTCTGTAATATTACCGACAATAATATTCTTCTGAACAAAATTATACAACTTTCCCATTAGGCCTCTGCCATAATAGACGCGAAACGCGACGCGAACCGATTCGCTCGGCTGCAGGTTAATGTACAGCCATCAGTAGAGCTGTACATTAACCTACGGCCGAGCGAATCGGTTCGCGCCGCTTTTCGCGTCTACTATGGCAGAGGCCTTAGAGAAAGTTGCTGGCTGATGTATTCACTTCATGCCAGCCTGCTGCTTGATGCTTCCCGCTACCACACTGAAACAGCATTTTAGTGAAGGGAGTGTCGTTGCATCAGCTGACCCTGCTACTATCGATGCTGATATACCCGCTGCAACAGCTACGCTATGCATAGCCATGCCACAGTTGTGGCCGCTCTACGCTGGCCCAACTGCTGAGCAACTGCAACGCTATCCGTAGCCATGCCACAGTTGTGGCCGCCATTGGTATCCGCTGTACCTGCATCTGCTGGCCCTGCTGCTATCGATGGTGAGATCCGCTGAAACTGCTACGCTTATCCGCAGCCATGCCACAGTTGTGGCCGCTATCCGCTATCGATGGTACCCGCTGCTGCTAAGGGAGGACTGCTGTCGTCGCTGTTCAGAACTATTATGAGCGGCTTCGACTAAAACAGGCTCTTATATAGGGATGAAAATAGGAATGAATTATTTTTCGTACGTGGTGGAATGATATAACTTGAAAAATATGTGTGACTTCATTCCGGCTCAGAGCGATCATTTGATAAGCTCCACCTCTTTTTTCAGTTTCTAAAGTTTTTCCTCAGTTTCGTAGCACGGATGCACAAAAATGATTTCTTGTCGAGCTGGACCGATAGCACTCTCATTGAAGCAACAAAATAACATGTTTTGTGTCGTGTTATGCAGCTTGGTTGAAGAAAATGTTCCCGTCCCCGTGTCGTATGTAAGCAGATTATTGCGTTCAGTAGACAGTAGATAGTGTATCCAGCGAATAAACACCGATGGTGCTCTCACACACGCAACGGTTTTAACCCGTATCTTATTGCGGTTTGTAACATCAAGCGATTTCGTTTGCTCGCTGTTGCGTGTTGCATCATGTTACAACTTGGCAGCTGGGAGACGACGAAATTCTGTTTATGCTGATTGATTGAATCGACTTCATATTAGCTCTGCATAGTCGAACTAACTGCTTTTGTGAATGCGTACTAACAGGGCAGTTAATTATTCAATGTCGGTTATGCTGATCGCGCCTTTGCGCTGCCCCTACAGTGGGGGGTTTACTAAATAAAGTGAAAGTAAAAATTTGACAACTACAACAGAATTTGATTGCATCCCGCACAGAATGTCTGCTTGTGTTGATGCCAGAAAATTATTAACCTTCAATTATTTTTTTATTTGCCTTGAAAAAAGCATGTTGCGGCTCAAAATCGGTTGCTAATTACAACCTTTGAGCTGCCCTAACATTGGGGGAATTAAGATACACGGACAACATGCACTGTGGAAGCAATTTCACATTCAGTAAATTAGACGGGTGCGACAAATTTGAATTGCTAGGATGCAACACAGAATGCTTGCTTGCGTTGAAAAAAATTATTAACTTTCAATGACTTGTTTATTTGCCTTAAAAAAGGCATTTTGATTTTCGAAATTGGATTTCCTGATGGCAATCTTCATGCTGCCCCAACACGGGGGGAATAATGGCAGTCTGGCGACACACGCTGAGAAGAACCGCGCTGCTCCTGAGACGTGATGACCAACCACAGGGCAAGTGATTTGTTTAATTTGAAGGCAACCACAGGCGCAACCGGCTGCTATGGTCTGTTACTGCTGACTCAGCAGTAACAGACCATAGCAGCAGTGCTGAGTGCCGATATGTGCTGTTACTGCTGTCAACGTTGTGGACGGTCCATCCAGTTCACCTTCCGACTAATGAATGTAGCTAGTTTTCGCAGAAACACTCTTTTATAGCCGAAGGGTGCTACGTAATAGGCCACGCTTTTCAGTTCAGGTTTACCATTTCCTTATATTCTTTAGATGAATTATTCCACAATTCGCATTTGATTTTTGTATCGAGCGAATAAACACCGATGGTGCTCTCACACACGCAACGGTTTTAACCCGTATCTTTTTGCGGTTTGTAACATCAAGCGATTTCGTTCGCTTACTGTTGCGTGTTGCATCATGTTACAACTTGGCAGCTGGGAGACGACGAAATTCTGTTTATGCTGATTGATTGAATCGACTTCATATTAGCTCTGCATAGTCGAACTAACTGCTTTTGTGAATGCGTTCTAACAGGGCAGTTAGTTATTCAATGTCGGTTATGCTGATCGCAGCCTTTGCGCTGCCCCTACAGTGGGGGGTTTACTAAATAAAGTGAAAGTAAAAATTAGACAACTACAACAGAATTTGATTGCAACCCGCACAGAATGTCTGCTTGTGTTGATGCCAGAAAATTATTAACCTTCAATTATTTTTTTATTTGCCTTGAAAAAAGCATGTTGCGGTTCAAAATCGGTTGCTAATTACAACCTTTGAGCTGCCCTAACATTGGTGGAATTAAGATACACGGACGACATGCACTGTGGAAGCTATTTCACATTCAGTAAATTAGACGGGTGCGACAAATTTGAATTGCTAGGATGAAACACAGAATGCTTGCTTGCGTTGACAAAAATTATTAACTTTCAATGACTTGTTTATTTGCCTTAAAAAAGGCATTTTGATTTCCGAAATTGGATTTCCTGATGGCAATCATCATGCTGCCCCAACACGGGGGGAATAATGGCTGTCTGGCGACACACGCTGAGAAAAACCGCGCTGCTCCTAAGACGTGGTGACCAACCACAGGGCTAATGCTGCTGCTAAGGAAGGACGACTGCTGTTGTCGCTGTCTAGAACTATTATGAGCGGCTCCGGCTGAAACAGGCTCTTATATAGGCCAAATAGCATGTTTTCAATTGCAAGGTATATGATTCTGTCGACCGTGCTTGGGAAGCAAGCATATAACGACCAATCAGAGGTCGAATTTTTCGTTTTGACAAGGCTTGACTATTTTCAATAGTACAATAGTGTGAATAATAAAATTACAATTATCTTATTTTGGGAAGATTCTTAGAAGATTTTCCAATCTATTGCTGCAAGAACGAAGGAAATCTATCGAATACTAACAGATTTATTAGCATTTGAAATTGGACATGTTTTTCACTTTTTTCGGTTTTAGATTTTAATTTTACATCCCTATGTAGCCAGCTGCACGCGTTCAATTTGCTGGGCCGCCGAATTCAGACATAACATCAAAATTTATAAATTTCCAAAAAGGCGAAACTATCAACCCATATCGGACAGAAAAAAATGCAACTAACAATGAAAATTCTGCACCGGCTCCTGCCAGCAACGCCAGCATACAATCAGCACCGCAAGACAGCCAATTTGAACTTGACCCCATGCGTCCACCAATCGTCCGACTTACGCAGCAATCATCGAATGGCGACGAGCGCTTTTTGAAGGCTAGACTCCGCGACCCAAAAGTAATGCATATTACACGCCTATATCTCGCATACATGAAGGACCAACCATCATCTGTATGCGTAGAAGGAATGACACCAACCAGTATAAGAATGCTTCTCGCATCCGAAGGACTGCCGACATCTCCAGAACAGCTCCAACGCGTCTTTATTGAAGTCCATCAGGAATATGGACTCACGCCAGCCGAAGCAGTAGCCGACCTTCAATCATATCGTCATTTTTTATCAAATGAACGCACGCACCGTCTTCAACAACTTCGCGAAAGTGTAAATAAATTTAGTACAAATTTTCGCAAGTAAGGACGCCCTCTTCTGAGGCAGAACCATTATATTTAAACATAAGTAATAACTTGACTAACACTTCTTCGCTTCCTCGACAGAATGCGACTGAAATTCTTATCTATTGTCAGAATTTCAATCGCATGAAAAGCCCAAGCAAAATGAAAGAAATTCAACAAAATCTATTGTCGTCATCTTTTAAAATAATTTTAGGAACTGAAAGTAGCTGGGACGAAAGCGTAAGAAGCGAAGAAGTATTTGGAAACAATTACAATGTATTCCGGCACGATCGGAATTTGTCTACCAGTCGAAAAAAGTCAGGCGGTGGAGTCCTCATTGCCATTAATGTAGACTTTACTTCTGAAGAAATAATATCCGACAAATATAAAGAATTTGAACACGTATGGGCCAAAGCATTTATTGCTGGCGAAGAACATATCTTCTGTTCTGTGTACTTTCCACCGGAACATGCTCATAAACATTCGTATGAATTATTTTTCAAAACTCTAGAATTTATTATGTCTAACATGAAACCAGAAGTAAAACTGCATGTCTATGGCGACTTCAACCAACGTTATGCAGACTTTATTGTAGACATTGAAAATGAATCTATCTTACTCCCAGTCGTAGGCGAAAACGAAACACTGCAGTATCTTTTTGGCAAATCCTCAGAACTCGGTCTATATCAAATCAATCATGTCAAAAACAAACAAAATGCTTATTTAGACCTATTATTCACAAACTGCACTGAAGACTTCTGTGTAGATGCATCATTGACTCCCATCTGGAAAAATGAAGCATTCCACACAGCAATTGAATATTCAATAGTAATGAATAACACTTCGTACCCCAGCGACTGCGAGTACGAGGATGTACCGGAATACCACAAAACTGACTCCGAACAAGTCAAACGTAGACTTCGCATAATAAATTGGCGTAGTATAATTTGTAAAGAAGGAAATGTCAACGTAGAAGTATCAAAATTTTATGAAATAATTAATCAAATTATATCAGAAAATGTACCTCTAAAGAAAAGAAGACGAACGAACACCAACAAATATCCAGTGTGGTTTAATCCACAATTGAAGAACCTAAAAAATAGAAAACAAAAAGCACATAAAATATACAAAAAAGACAGCAATAGCGAAAATCTTCAAAATTACCAAGAAATTTGCTGTCAACTTGACGCAGCCATTAAAATTGCACATGAAGAACATAATCGTAAAATCGAATATCAAATCAAGTCTTGCCCTAAGAACTTCTTTAATTACGTAAAAACCAAATTAAAAAGTAACAACTTTCCATCACGAATGCATCTTGACAGTAATGTAGGACAAACTAGTAATGAAATATGTAGTCTTTTTGCCACTTTTTTTCAAGAAATTTACACCAAATATGAAGAAACAGATCGCGACCGCGAATACTTCTCGTATTTTCCTGAATTTTCGAATTCTTTATCTGTCAATCAAATATCTGAATTCGAAATTCAAAACGCACTTAAAAATTTAGACGCTACGAAAGGTCCTGGACCTGACAGAATAGCTCCAATTTTTCTCAAAAATTTGGCAGAAGAACTATCTACACCATTACAACACCTTTTTAACATGTCCCTGAAGAATGGAATTTTCCCAGAACTCTGGAAAACCTCATATTTAGTGCCAATTTTCAAATCTGGCGCTAAATCTGACATTCGTAATTATCGTGGAATTGCCATTATTTCATGCATTCCAAAATTATTTGAATCAATAATTAATGAAAAAATCTTTCAACAAGTAAAACACCAAATTACAACTCAACAGCACGGCTTTTACAAAGGCCGATCAACTACCACAAATCTTTTGGAATTCATAACTTTCACTCTGACTGTAATGGACAACGGTAACCACGTAGAAGCTCTTTATACGGACTTTAGCAAGGCATTTGACAGAATCGACATACCATTATTACTCTTCAAGCTCGAAAAATACGGAACTGAAACAAAATTTTTGGAATGGCTGCAGTCATACTTAACAAAACGAACACAAACAGTCCGCTTTCAAAATTCCTTTTCAAACCCAATAGAAGTAACTTCTGGGGTTCCTCAAGGTTCCCACCTGGGCCCTCTTCTTTTTATATTATACGTAAATGACATTTCCTTTCTTCTTAAGTCAATACATGTGCTTGTATATGCTGATGACATGAAGCTCTTTATAGAAATAACCAATGCAGAAGACTTCGAAATATTCCAGAACGAAATTAATGTATTCTACACTTGGTGCAACAAAAGCCTATTACAACTCAACATTAAAAAATGTAATTCAATAGCCTTTAGCAGAAAAACAGTAACACCACCAACAAACATTTTCTTAGGAAACCAACCAGTAGAAAAATGCAAAATCGTTAGGGACCTAGGCGTAATCTTAGACTCCAAACTCACATTCATAGAACATTATAATACAATTATCAACAAAGCAAATAGTATGCTGGGCTTTATAAAACGCTTCGGCCACAATTTTCAAGACCCATATACAATCAAACTATTATATATTACATACGTCCGACCAATTCTGGAATATTGTAGCATTGTATGGAATCCCTATATTGCCACACATGAAGAACGCATTGAATCTGTCCAAAAACAATTTCTTTTGTACGCGCTTCGTAAGCTAAATTGGACATCATTTCCCTTGCCATCATATGAAGCACGCTGCATGCTTATAGACATACAAGCACTTAAAGAACGCCGCGATCTTTCAATGCTTTATTTTATCAATGACATTATTTCTCAACGCGTGCAATCTACTCAATTATTATCACAACTAAATTTTTATGCACCCAGTCGTCAATTAAGAAATCGTAAAATATTTTCGGAAAATTCTCAC
>NC_073695.1:157547938-157595438 GCF_029784165.1 Wyeomyia smithii | reverse complement strand
ATTCTAGATCCGTATATTATCATATTGGGTGGAAATCGGCCATTTTTGGCTGTTTTCCAGAAACCGGAAGTTTCCATCTTACAATCCAAAATGTTGCCTGAGGTCGATTATGGAACATATTTGTTACCTCTAAAAACATTCACTTGCCAAATTTGGTTCCATTTAGCTGGTTAGCTCTCGAGATGTGCAGAAATTTGTGTTTCACGCGTCCAACTATTATAGACATATTCGTTACCTCTTATAACATCCACATGCCAAATTCGGTTTAATTTGCTTGGTTTGTTCTTGAGTTGTGCAGAAATTTGTGTTTTATTTGTATGGGACCCCTCCCTTCCAGAAGCGGGAAGTGTCTCAAACAATCATAGGAACCTTTATCGGCACCAAAAACTAGTTTTCGAGCCTATATGGATCAGACAGACAGACATACTGGACTGCATTTTTATATGTATAGATTACAACATCAAGATTTTAGAACCTAAAGAGTGAATATACATTCATTGGTTTGAAGCGTTCATGTAAATCTATTTTTACAAATAAAAGTTTGAATGAGAAAGGCTGGGTCTGACCGCTAGGTGGATTAATTTAGGTTTTTACCCTGTACTTTGGAACATTATTTAGGTGAAACAGTTCACTGATATTATCTATATTTCATTTGAAGTTGTGAATAAACGTGACATACGTTTCATAAAGTATTGAATTTGAGGTAATAGATTATAGAAATCTCAAGTAATTTAGCATACAAACATTTCCCGTTTTGGCTCAATCTCACCCCCGTGACTTAATCTCACCCCGACAGACGGTACCTAATGAACATTAAAATAATTTACACTTGGTTTGGAACGCAAATGCAAATGACCAGAAGCCAGTTTTAGGATTTTCCATATTATGCCCTCGGTTGCCCAAAAAACGGCTGAGGTCGATTTTTGACCAAAAATATTTTTTCGATGTAACACTAGATCTCGACGTTTTAAGTATTTTAAGAAATTTGGCATCGAAAAAAAAATTCGCTGCCCTTTCATTTGACATATAGATGGCACCAGAGAGATGCAACGTGTAGGCTACAGGCGACCCCAAAAAAGTGTGACCGGACTTTTTTGTCACCGTGTACATACGGTTTTTGATATTCGATGATGAAATTTTTTCCATACAGTCATTGCCAACCAAACATATACCTATTTGCTTTGAAATATGTTACTTGGATGGAAATTACGCACATTCATAGAAATGCAAATTAAGAAACCTGTAAGTCTGCTGCTTGTGATTTAAATAACGTTGAATTTGATTTTTAACCGGACTTTTCCGGATTCCGAAACCATTATCCGGTCCAAATAGCTCTGTTCTAGCCCGGTCCGGAAATAAATCGGCCATTGAAGCCGGAAGAACTTCGGACCGGACTCTTTGGAATCCAGGTCCGATGTCGAACATAACTAAGTTTTTATTCTCGCTTATTTTCCGTCGGTCTAGTTCCGCCACTGTTGTTGTACCAATCACCGACGCCCAGAGAGGCGACTACACCTAGGACCCTAATTCACGACCCGTTAAATTACCGGACCGGCGCCAACGGCTTTCCTTCCTCATGCGATGGAAGGCGTGATCCCAGAGATTTTTCGCCTCAGAAAATCTCCCGGTGTCGGCTAGGATTGAATCTAGACCAGTTGGGTTGGTTGTAAGTGGATCACGCCACCCCACAACCATCGACACCTATGTCGGCGTTGGGATTCAAACACAGGTGTCGAGCGTGGTTGGCGAAGACGTTACCAACCACGCTAGGCCCCCGCCCAAAGATCATAACTATTGATATACAGTCAGGTTTTTTACGCGGTTTTTTTGACACGGATTTTTTACGAGGTTTTTTTACGCGGTTTAACGCGGTTGGTATTCGATCGGTATCGCTCGTGCTGATGATGGATATGCGTCGCTTCGCGTCGCCTATTGTGAATTGGTAGCACCAGGGGAACTCGCTGAATGTTGGTTCTTCACAGACAGGGTGACATTCCCCCCCAGTCTGTTGTGGCCTTGGTCCGACTTACTCGAAATGGAACCGACGTCCAGGATTGCGATGTTCACTGCAGGTCTCTCCAATCTTCCTTGGAATGTTTGCAATGTTACTCGCCAACAATTCCTTGGAAGGTGGTTGTCTACGATGACGGCAACATCGCTTACCTGTATTGGTCGCATCTGTTGAAACCACTATGATCTTCGCGTGAGTGTTGGCAAATATTCCGTGATAAAACGTCTCCAGAATTAATCTGCGTAGGCTTGCGACGCCTTCCACGAGTTGTTTAACAAAACTGTACCGTTATTAAATGCGATCGGGGGTTTGGCACCATTGGAAGACCCTAAGATGAAGTGATTCGGTGTTAGGGGAAACAAAGAATCTGCGTCTATCGGTACATTCGTAAGCGGTCTTGAATTAATTATCATTTCGACTTCAGACAGCATGTTTCTTAGTAGCTCATCAGTCGGAAGTTGCCTTGGCTTTATTTGGTCCTGGATCACCACAAAATTCCTTAGGGCTAGGATGCACGACGCGATGGAAAGAGAATGTGCGATTTCGATGTGAATAGCTCTAACTGTTAAACAGGTCATAAGGGCGCCCCAACGTTTCTCTGTTCTTCTTCCGACTACTACTGACATTGGGCCAAAATAGTCTAGACCAGTATACGAAAACGGACGAGTGAATGCAGCCATTCGGGCCACAGGAAGCTCAGCCATTGGTTTAGCTCTTTGTATCTTGCACATTTGTCAATAGTACCTGACACGTTTGCATGCTGCGCGAAGCTGCGGGATATGAAATTTGAGACGAATTTGATTTATCACTGTCTCATGATCAGGGATGTCATGTAAAAAACCTCATGTAGTTTTCGACAAGTTTTCTACGTAGAATACCTTTGGTAGAATACCTAACCAAAAACGAGTATCCTACGAAAACCTGCGGAGAGATTGTTGTGGCGAATTACATAAATAATAAAGGAAATTTGAGTTTGAAAATATTATTTATTTTTAATTGTGATGATTATTTTGTGTGAATTGAGAACGAATTTGACATTTAAAAACGTTGCCATTTAAAAACGAGATTAATCTCCATCGATTGATTTTGGTTTTGATGTGTTTCATAAGTTTTCGGATTAGAAATACTTCTCGTATGCAAAACTTTGTAGGGCTTTCTAGCCAGTACAAACAACAAACCCAGATATGTTCAATTTTATCTTCGAAACTTAATAAGAATTAGTAAACTAAATTAAGTAGCAATTCAGAACCCAAAAAATGAGTAATTACTTAAGGGGTTATATTTTATTGGCCTGAATCAAAATCTACATCGCCCAAGTACAGATCTAAACTCAAAATTCGTTTAAATCAATTTTTACCGAACAACTTTCGTTTAATTTGGCGATGCTCGTTTTTCTTTTCATTTCGAGGCTTTGTAAACTAGCAGTAGTTACCTACGATCGTTATCGGGTTTCAAATTTGAAGTATAGAGGTCTCTGCATCAAATTTCGACCGTTATAGCGTCTCTACAGAACGTGTTTACTCACAATTTCCCCTTTGTTTAGTCGATCAGCCGTTCTCGTTGTGTACATTCTTTGTTTGAGTTTTCCTATACTGTGAGTTATATTCAAAAGTACTTAAATATGAGTGACAAGTTTGAGTTTTGCGTGGGATCGGGCGCCAAATGTGTCAAAGTCGCTAAGCATCGCATGTCCGACATCGTGAAAGAGGCTAGGCGCAGCCATACATCAGATGACAAAAAGGAAGAAGTGGAAAATAAAATCCAGGAAGGACAATTTTACGGCGCAGGGATAGCTGACTGAAGGTAAAAAAATTATAAAGGGCTTTGTTATTGCGATTCTTAAGATTTATAGGATTTGGAAACTTAAAACGCGTTTTTCTCAAAACCATGTTTTCAAAATCGGCGAGCAGTAGAACTGAAAAAGTTTACATCCGATTGACTTGAAATTTTAACTGTAGCTTCAAAGTCGATTTTTTTTTGTCCAAACAGAACTTTTTTTTTTAAACCGTTGCCATTTTGCGAAGAAAAATTCTAAAAATATAATCATGTGTACTTCACTAGCGACACTTATGTAGATAATGAAAAAATTTTTGTTTTGGTTATAGGTGGAGTTGGGCACGACTTCTACTGCTCGCCGCGGAACAACTTTAAAAAAAACCGGTTCACGGCAATCGCTGCACAGCCGCCATTTTGTAACAAAATAGCAATAAAAATATTTTTTCCATTCTGCAAGAGTTGCTCAATCCAATGATATATTATTTATATACCTTACATCTCAAATGTCCTGTAGAAAAAAATCATGAAAAAAGCCTTGCTTTTTTGAGCATTTGGTAGATATAACCCCTTAACTCAAAACTGAGTAATACTGTACCCAAAAAGTGAGTAACAATCACTCAGTTTTTAAACCGCCTTGTTTCTCAATTATGCGTATTTACGGAGTTACTCAGTTTAGGCGTCGTACACAAATTACGTAAAGCATGAAGGGGGGGGGGGGGGGGAGGAGGGTTGAGTCAGTGTTACTTATTGTTACGTAGGGGGGAGGGGGGGTAGTAGAGTCAGTTACGTAACTGTGATGTTTGCTCGAAATTGAAAATCCCGAAGGGGGGTCAGGCTGATCAGCGTTACATAATTTTAGGAGGGGGAGTCATGTCGAACGTTACTTATCGTTACATAGGGGGGGAGGGGGTCTGAAATCTAGATTTTTAGCGTTACGTGATTTGTGTATGACGCCTTATGAGTTGTTCCACTTATTACGAAAATGCGTCAAATCTTACTCATTATAGAGTTATTTTTCCCGAGGGTGTAAAGAATTCTCCCTGCAACCGTTTAAAGTTGCATGGAATTTTTTGTGCCATGAACCATTGAGATGTTGGGTACGCTCTAAATATATGAGATTTGACAGCGATAGCATAATTCTATAGAAATCAGGCCTTGATGCGCCTTTGCTGTTGCACTGATTTTGTATGTGACGTATATTATGCGATTTTGCTTTCATTAGCATTTTTGGATGACAACAAATATGAATTACGATCAAAATTATTGAGTGTAAACTTGAGTTTCTTTATCATTGCTTGTTTCGCCATAATCACAAGGTAGTCCGGAAATACACTTTCTTGCATCTTCGTGTTTCTTTCTTTTTGTTATAATAATTCTCCCGTTACTTAAATACATCTAATCAGCGCAGCTAGGAATTTTATTACTCATACTGTAAATTCTCGAGTGTTTGAGAGTTTTTACTTGCAAGAGGTTTTCTACCGTGGTATACGTAGAATACAGTTTTCTACGTAGATTACTTACGAGTCCCGAAAAATCGCGTAGAATACCATCCTTGCTCATGATTTAGGTGTTTATATTCATAGTGGTGATCAGCTATTATTAGGTCTGTCGAATAGTGCCGTTTAGGTAGTAAGATAGGATATTTGACCGAATCTGCAATAAACTGGCACGATTTAATGCGGCTGTTCATCCTTAAGGCTCCGGCATGGACAACGAACGGACTTAATTTGTAGAGCTTACTGGATTTGGCCAATATACTTTTAGTTTCTGGTGCGTTGCGGTTGATTAAAAGGTTATATTCTTCTGGGAAAGCTTCCTTTTGCACCTGGCGGTATATACACCATTCTTATTGCTGGTTTTCTTCCTGGGTGAACGGTATAGCACTTGGTGGGGAAAGAACCATTCTGCTTCGATAGGACAGATACCGTAATACATATGCCACAGCTCTGGCGCTTCCATCTAGAAAATCGCTCGAAACGTATAATGGGTGTGTACTAATAATGGTGAAGCACATTTGATAGAATTTCTTCATCGGTTGTTCCAACATTTTCCTTAATTATCGGCCATTGAATTTTTGGTTCTTTGAGAAAATCAGGCCCGGTTAACCAACGACCGGATGCGATAAGGTCAGGTATTTTCTGCCACTTTGTGCCTTCATCCGCTGGATTTAAGCGCGTTGAAATCCAATTCCACTCGGCTAACTCAGTGGCTTCTAATAGTTCACCAACCCTGTTTGCAACATATGTAGAATATCGTCGGTGGTCGGATATGATCCAGCAAATAACTTCGCGAGAATCCGTCCAGAAGTATCTCTCAGATATCTTCACGCGGTACGCTGCGGCTATGCTAGCAGCCATGCGAGTTCCGATCACAGCGGCTTGCAGCTCAAGACGTTGAACCGACACATATTTCAAGGGAGCAACTCTGTCTTTGGCTTCTACTAGGGCACATTCTATAGTACCCGCCTGTTCGAATCTAAGATATGCCACGGCGACTAGTCCGTTTCGTCCTGCATCGACGAAAATATGCAATTGAGTAACGTTATCCTCTTCTGATGTCGTAGTTTGTCGATAGCTACGGAAAATACTTAGCTTCTCAGTTTGCGGCAAAACTTTTAACCACTCCATCCATTTGTCTGCCAGCCCTGGCGGTATTTCTGCGTCCCAATCTGTTTTTGCACGCCATACCTCTTGCAGAAGAATTTTAAGGAACATTAAGAAACCAGCCATCAATCCTAAGGGATCGTAAATTCTCAGGAGTGTTTTTAAGAGTTCGCGCTTTGTCGGAATCTTCCGTCCGCTAAGTAGTTCTCGATCATGTTTTGGTGAAAGTTTAAACGTGAACGTATCCGACGAAATACTCCACCACATGCCTAAGACTTTTTCTGTTGCCATTTCGGAGCTGAAATCTTTAAATCTTTCTCGACAGCGCTGACAGTTTCTAACAGTCTTCTAGAATTAGATAGCCAATTATGGAGCTCAAAACCTCCTTGTGTGTGAATAAACCGTACGTCTGAGGCCAGTTGTATAGCTTCTTCTTCGTTTTATTCACTAGTCAGAAGATCATCAACGTAGTGATCTTTCTGTATACAAGCTACGGCTCGAGGAAACTGTTGCTAGAAACGTGCAGCAATGGTGTTTTGAAGTAGAATACTTCTCTCAGGAAGTTCGGCTACATAGGGATGTAAAATGAAAATCTAAAACCGAAAAAAGTGAAAAACATGTCCAATTTCAAATGCTAATAAATCTGTTAGTATTCGATGGATTTCCTTCGTTCTTGCAGCAATAGATTGGAAAATCTTCTAAGAATCTTCCCAAAATAAGATAATTGTAATTTTATTATTCACACTATTGTACTATTGAAAATAGTCAAGCCTTGTCAAAACGAAAAATTCGACCTCTGATTGGTCGTTATATGCTTGCTTCCCAAGCACGGTCGACAGAATCATATACCTTGCAATTGAAAACATGCTATTTGGCCTATATAAGAGCCTGTTTCAGCCGGAGCCGCTCATAATAGTTCTAGACAGCGACAACAGCAGTCGTCCTTCCTTAGCAGCAGCACTAGCCCTGTGGTTGGTCACCACGTCTTAGGAGCAGCGCGGTTTTTCTCAGCGTGTGTCGCCAGACAGCCATTATTCCCCCCGTGTTGGGGCAGCATGATGATTGCCATCAGGAAATCCAATTTCGGAAATCAAAATGCCTTTTTTAAGGCAAATAAACAAGTCATTGAAGGTTAATAATTTTTGTCAACGCAAGCAAGCATTCTGTGTTTCATCCTAGCAATTCAAATTTGTCGCACCCGTCTAATTTACTGAATGTGAAATAGCTTCCACAGTGCATGTCGTCCGTGTATCTTAATTCCCCCAATGTTAGGGCAGCTCAAAGGTTGTAATTAGCAACCGATTTTGAACCGCAACATGCTTTTTTCAATGCAAATAAAAAAATAATTGAAGGTTAATAATTTTCTGGCATCAACACAAGCAGACATTCTGTGCGGGTTGCAATCAAATTCTGTTGTAGTTGTCTAATTTTTACTTTCACTTTATTTAGTAGGGGCAGCGCAAAGGCTGCGATCAGCATAACCGACATTGAATAATTAACTGCCCTGTTAGAACGCATTCACAAAAGCAGTTAGTTCGACTATGCAGAGCTAATATGAAGTCGATTCAATCAATCAGCATAAACAGAATTTCGTCGTCTCCCAGCTGCCAAGTTGTAACATGATGCAACACGCAACAGTAAGCGAACGAAATCGCTTGATGTTACAAACCGCAAAAAGATACGGGTTAAAACCGTTGCGTGTGTGAGAGCACCATCGGTGTTTATTCGCTCGATACAAAAATCAAATGCGAATTGTGGAATAATTCGTTCAAAGAATATAAGGAAATGGTAAACCTGAACTGAAAGGCGCGGCCTATTACGTAGCACCCTTCGGCTATAAAAGAGTGTTTCTGCGAAAACTAGCTACATTCGGAAGGTGAACTGGATGGACCGTCCACAACGTTGACAGCAGTAACAGCAGATATCGGCACTCAGCACTGCTGCTATGGTCTGTTACTGCTGAGTCAGCAGTAACAGACCATAGCAGCCGGTTGCGCCCGTGGTTGCCTTCAAATTAAACAAATCACTTGCCCTGTGGTTGGTCATCACGTCTCAGGAGCAGCGCGGTTCTTCTCAGCGTGTGTCGCCAGACTGCCATTATTCCCCCCGTGTTGGGGCAGCATGAAGATTGCCATCAGGAAATCCAATTTCGAAAATCAAAATGCCTTTTTTAAGGCAAATACACAAGTCATTGAAAGTTAATAATTTTTTTCAACGCAAGCAAGCATTCAGTGTTGCATCCTAGCAATTCAAATTTGTCGCACCCGTCTAATTTACTGAATGTGAAATAGCTTCCACAGTGCATGTTGTCCGTGTATCTTAATTCCCCCAATGTTAGGGCAGCTCAAAGGTTGTAATTAGCAACCGATTTTGAACCGCAACATGCTTTTTTCAAGGCAAATAAAAAAATAATTGAAGGTTAATAATTTTCTGGCATCAACACAAGCAGACATTCTGTGCGGGTTGCAATCAAATTCTGTTGTAGTTGTAAAATTTTTACTTTCACTTTATTTAGTAAACCCCCCACTGTAGGGGCAGCGCAAAGGCGCGATCAGCATAACCGACATTGAATAATTAACTGCCCTGTTAGTACGCATTCACAAAAGCAGTTAGTTCGACTATGCAGAGCTAATATGAAGTCGATTCAATCAATCAGCATAAACAGAATTTCGTCGTCTCCCAGCTGCCAAGTTGTAACATGATGCAACACGCAACAGCGAGCAAACGAAATCGCTTGATGTTACAAACCGCAATAAGATACGGGTTAAAACCGTTGCGTGTGTGAGAGCACCATCGGTGTTTATTCGCTGGATACACTATCTACTGTCTACTGAACGCAATAATCTGCTTACATGCGACACGGGGACGGGAACATTTTCTTCAACCAAGCTGCATAACACGACACAAAACATGTTATTTTGTTGCTTCAATAAGAGTGCTATCGGTCCGGCTCGACAAGAAATCATTTTTGTGCATCCGTGCTACGAAACTGAGGAAAAACTTTAGAAACTGAAAAAAGAGGTGGAGCTTATCAAATGATCGCTCTGAGCCGGAGTGAAGTCACACATATTTTTCAAGTTATATCATTCCACAACGTACGAAAAATAATTCATTCCTATTTTCATCCCTATATAAGAGCCTGTTTTAGTCGAAGCCGCTCATAATAGTTCTGAACAGCGACGACAGCAGTCCTCCCTTAGCAGCAGCGGGAGCGAGCAGTGGGTACCATCGATAGCGGATAGCGGCCACAACTGTGGCATGGCTGCGGATAAGCGTAGCAGTTTCAGCGGATCTCACCATCGATAGCAGCAGGGCCAGCAGATGCAGGTACAGCGGATACCAATGGCGGCCACAACTGTGGCATGGCTACGGATAGCGTTGAAGTTGCTCAGCAGCTGGGCCAGCGTATAGCGGCCACAACTGTGGCATGGCTATGCATAGCGTAGCTGTTGCAGCGGGTATATCAGCATCGATAGTAGCAGGGTCAGATGCAACGACACTCCCTTCACTAAAATGCTGTTTCAGTGTGGTAGCCGGAAGCATCAAGCAGCAGGCTTGCATGAAGTGAATACATCAGCCAGCAACTTTCTCTAAGGCCTCTGCCATAGTAGACGCGAAAAGCGGCGCGAACCGATTCGCTCGGCCGTAGGTTAATGTACAGCTCTACTGATGGCTGTACATTAACCTACAGCCGAGCGAATCGGTTCGCGTCACTTTTCGCGTCTATTATGGCAGAGGCCTAATGGGAAAGTTGTATCATTTTGTTCAGAAGAATATTATTGTCGGTAATATTACAGAGATGCGATTGCGTAAATCTGATTTTGAATTCAACAATTGTTCTTTTGAGAACAAATAAAACACTTATTTGGAGAGTTAATAGCTTTTGGTACCAATAGCAGTATAGTGACAGCCTCAGCGGTGGATGCAGATGCAGCCGGTACTTCCCTGAGGCCGATGTAAAGGTAAATGGGAGCAGCACGTCGAAACAGTTCGGGTTATGCTGAGACGCGCGTCATTTTTCGTTGCTGATATTCCCCACATGAAACGACGCGCTTTCGTATGATAGCGGTGGTGTTAGCGGTAGTTGCATTTGCCAACACTTCCTCCAGTAAAGCCGTGTCTAGTTTTCAATGTGAAAACACCTTTCTCATTGTGTTGACCGTGCGCCTTAGTCCTCACTATCAAGGTAACACAGAGATGTAAGATAAACACTACATCCTATAATAAATTGAACAATTGTCCTTATTAAGGACAACAAATAAATTAATGAAGATTTAATGTTGAATTAGAATACTTCTCTCAGGAAGTTCGGCTACATAGGGATGTGAAATGAAAATCTAAAACTGAAAAAAGTGAGAAAAACTTCAAATGCTAATAAATCGGTTAGTTTTCGATGGATTTCCTTCGTTTTTGCGGCAATCGATTAGAAAACCTTCTAAGATTCCTACCAAATGCATGAAATTGCAATTTTATCATTAGAACTATTGTACTATTGAAAACTCTTAAGCCTTGTCAAAACACAAAATTCTACCTCTGATTGGTCGTTATACCGCGCTTTCCCAAGCACGGTCGGCAGAGTTATGGACCTAGTAAATTGGGAGTGCATCATTTGGCCTGTATAAGAGCTTCATCAGATAATAATCAAACATTTCATCGGATATTAAACTGAACAACTGAAATTTGAAGAACACAAATGATTATTTGAAGAGTTAATATTTTCTCGTTTTGCGCCATAATCCAAAGTTAATTATCTTCATCTACATGCATACTCTGATTATTATTACGTGTTTGCGTCGCTTAGTGTTTGGCTACGGTCATGCAGAACGCAAATAACGGCGCGATGCGATTCGGCAAGACGAAGTCTGTTGAAATGTATAGCTCTACTTCGCCTTAAAAAAAGCTGTACATTTCACCACGGTAAGGCGAATCGCATCGCGCCGGCATTCGCGTTCTGCATATCCGTAGCCTTTGTTCCGTTCCCGTTTAATGATGTCGTATTAAATGTGCATATTACAATTCGGCAGCACTTCAACTTCTCATTTGCACAAAATTTAAAAATATTCAATGAACTTCATTCAAAATATCAGACAGAAAGAAATTACAATACTGCCAATGAACGGTCAACGTTTATTTACTAGAAAAAATGACTGACACGCAAGCAGCCGGGTTATCTTTCTTGTAAAAAGTATTCTACTTCAACCTTGCGGTCGTGGCTTTGCATACAACCTTCTTGTGATTTTTCACAAATTGAGCGCAACTAAGCGAGCATGTGGCTCCGAAGGTCATCACCATCATTATGTAAACATCCGGAGGCCTACTTGAATCCCCATCTCTCCACAAAAACCGCTGGCTTTGTTGATCGCCTTCATTGATCTCAACTTGATGGAACATCTCTCGTATTTCGGCTGCCATAGCGAAGCGATACTCTCGGAACCTGTATAATACAGATGGCAAAGACGCAAGCTAATTTGGTACAGTTAGCAGAACAGAATTTAATGAGAGTCCACTTACTCTAGCAGCGGCATCCCATACTATCCGAACCTTACCGAGCTTGTTAGGGTTCATAATCGGAAAAATCGGTAAACACCACTTCCGTGGGTGCTTCTCAGCGACTTCCTTAGGGCTCAACTTTCGTATAAAGTAATGGTTCAGTATCGCGTACAATGCCTAAAGAATCCATGGAGAAATATTCTTTTAGCTCAGTATTTGAACAGGAGTCTCCATCCTCAAAACACGGACAAATGTGAAAGCTGTGGCAGGCGTTGAAACTGCTACCTGGTGTATTTGTACTAATTGAGCATGGACCGTTGATCAACCAGCCCAGTCGCGTTTTGGTAGCAACTGGTTCGTTTGCCGCTCCTTCTACGCTCTTCAGGGCATTGCCGACATGGCAGTTATCGATTCCGATTAATATCCTTGGGGAAACAGAATCATACGAGTTGACTGGCAGCCCTTTCAAATACGCGTATTGTCGTGAGAGGTTCTGAACTGAAATCGATTGCAGCGGAAGGCTAAGCGTTGACTGTTGAATGACTGACACGCAAGCAGCCGGGTTATCTTTCTTGTAAAAAGTATTCTACTTCAACCTTGCGGTCGTGGCTTTGCATACAACCTTCTTGTGATTTTTCACAAATTGAGCGTAACTAAGCGAGCATGTGGCTCCGAAGGTCATCACCATCATTATGTAAACATCCGGAGGCCTACTTGAATCCCCATCTCTCCACAAAAACCGCTGGCTTTGTTGATCGCCTTCATTGATCTCAACTTGATGGAACATCTCTCGTATTTCGGCTGCCATAGCGAAGCGATACTCTCGGAACCTGTATAATACAGATGGCAAAGACGCAAGCTAATTTGGTACAGTTAGCAGAACAGAATTTAATGAGAGTCCACTTACTCTAGCAGCGGCATCCCATACTATCCGAACCTTACCGAGCTTGTTAGGGTTCATAATCGGAAAAATCGGTAAACACCACTTCCGTGGGTGCTTCTCAGCGACTTCCTTAGGGCTCAACTTTCGTATAAAGTAATGGTTCAGTATCGCGTACAATGCCTAAAGAATCCATGGAGAAATATTCTTTTAGCTCAGTATTTGAACAGGAGTCTCCATCCTCAAAACACGGACAAATGTGAAAGCTGTGGCAGGCGTTGAAACTGCTACCTGGTGTATTTGTACTAATTGAGCATGGACCGTTGATCAACCAGCCCAGTCGCGTTTTGGTAGCAACTGGTTCGTTTGCCGCTCCTTCTACGCTCTTCAGGGCATTGCCGACATGGCAGTTATCGATTCCGATTAATATCCTTGGGGAAACAGAATCATACGAGTTGACTGGCAGCCCTTTCAAATACGCGTATTGTCGTGAGAGGTTCTGAACTGAAATCGATTGCAGCGGAAGGCTAAGCGTTCTAACTGTGTGCACCTTAGGGAACACAAACTACTTACAAGGATTCTCCAATCCAGATATTTTCAGCGTTAGTCAAACGGATTCTCTCTCCCCACGCTGCTGGCCGCCTGTCCAGTTTAAACACAGTGGACTTGGCATACCTGCTAGATTGAGTTCTTTTACCAAACTATGATCCATAAACGTTGCTGATGACCCATCATCCAAAAATGCATATGTTCTGACAGAAACATCCTTTCCATGCAAGATAATAGGAATGTATCTGAGCAAAACTTTTCCAGTTGAACCACAATGTGCATTGCAGCTTTGAGAAGATGGCTGTTTCGACGACTGTACTGCTTTATATCTCGCGTCGTCGTGATGATGATGCATGAATGTACACCCGTTCTTGCCGCATGAGGATTTAATACTGCAGGCTCCAAAATGATTGTTGAGACACTTTTTGCATAGCATACGCTGACCAACGTGATGAAACTCTCATATTTATAAATGCTATACAGGCATCTGTAGAACTGCATGCTCCTTCGCAGATTACGCACCGTTGTATAGCTGTTCGTATTACGGAAGGTTTCAATGGTTCCGTTTCTTCAGAGTGAACGTTCAGGTAATCATCTTGCTTACGGTTCTTTCTATTGATTGGCGGTTCAATCGGAGATATAGTGACAACACAAGCAGCTTCCACCAGTTTTTCTAGCTAATCACCGACACTCGACAGTGTAACCAGTTGCAAAGTTTGTCTGTGTAATGCCCAATTCAGTTTAATAGCGGGCGGTAAACGATCAACTAACTCCTGTAATAAGGCAACATTACATAAATACTCGTCCAAACCACACGCCTTGATTGTAGCGCAAACGTTTTGAACAGCCACACCGAAATCGATTAGAGTGTTTAGCTTCTCTGCTTTTGGCGACGGCATTTCCCGTATGCGTGTAACAAGCGAATGTACTATCACTTCAGGAGCTCCGTAGCCACAAGGTTACAGAGTCCGCCTTGGTAAGCGGATGGTCGTGGGTAGAATCTTAGTAGAATCTGGCCATTTGGTTGCCAAAGGACTTTAGCATGGGATAATTCTCAGGCTTCCCACCAAGTACCTTTCCTTCAATCTGAATTCTACAGTACCTCTGTTGACTCTCCTTCTAACGAAAACAAGTCCCTGTTATAATAAAACTGGTGTGAGTAACGTATGAAAGTTCTCTCCAGGGAATTGTAACTAGGCGATATTGCTAGGAGGGACAGAGGCTCGGTATAGTAGAGTAGTAAGCTTGAAACGGAAAGGTAAAACTTACACACAAGCACGGATATGAATGATAAGCGTATCACTTACTTCAATAGTGATACTGCCAATGATATGAAGTGCGGAGTAGAGAAAACACTTAGGCAATATCACAATAGATTTAATCTCTGGTCGCAGTGATGAGCCCACACAGGAAAAAAATCACTTCGGGACGCCCAAAAAGCGTTTTCAAAGTACTTATAATTCCTGGAAGGTTCGACGGATGCAAAAAGCGACTGCGGACAGCTTCTAGCGCCTTTCCTTTAAGGCATCGTTGGAGCCGAAGAAGATTCTTCTCATCACTATACCCGCACATTCTCGATGAGCTTTAGAAACTAGCATGAAAAAGGGGCCACTCTTCCGGATGGCCATAAAATACGGGTAAATCACGAGCTAGCGCCTGTCGAGCCGCCAGTTGAGCTCGTTGTAAAGTGCCGAACTGGAAGCAGCTGAATTCGCGGTCGTCAGCCCTGTCTGGTTTATTCCCACAGATGATCGCCGTCGTTGGAGTAAAGAGAAACGTTCTTGGAGTTGTCTTTTCTCTAAAGCGTGCTTCTCTTCTAACAATCGAAGCTCATCTTCCAGTTCTTCGTCATTTTCGTAAGCACTCTTATTAGCGTCTATAGTCGTCGAATTTGCTTTCGGAAAAACACCCATTGAATTTGCATCGAGCTCATTTCTATTCAGCCTCGATTCTGTATCGAACTGCACTCTCTGATTTTCTCTCACTTGAGTATATACCAGCCTTCTTTGCAATAATCCGATTTGCTTACGTAACTCCTGGATGCAAGCTAGCTGATTCCTTTCCGATTCCTGCATAGTTCTTTCGGCTGTTGTTGAAGGGTCTGATGTGACCTGAACATTGTAGTGTACGCAGTTCCAATCTCTTTCCGAATCACTTTCACTCACACCGACACAGTTTAAGTGAAACCACTGATTGCAATTATCGCAATTTATCATTTTGCCATCATTCGGGGCATTACAAAGAGGACAAACCGACTCTAATACCGAACTTTCAAAGAGTGAATTGATTCCTAGACCTGGACCATTTTTTTGAGCCATTTTAGCGCATATATTGCAAATAAACGGATTTTTTCATTTTGTTGCAGAGCAAACAAAGAGACAGTATTTCCAGTTTTTTAACTCGATTTATTTGAAGCGGAGTTAAAAAATCCCTTAAATTGAAAGGAAAATGTTTGAGTATAATTTGGATTTTTTTATAATGATATGACATTTTTGTAATTTTCAGATTTTCACATTTCTGATTTTTTTTAATGATATAGATTCTACATGCTTGGAGCGATCAAAGCACGTGGGGGCGCATAAGCGATTCATCTTAGGTGTAATGTTGAACTTAAATTGTAGATTTTTATGCAATTTGTCATGCTATTTTCATGCAGGTGCCACTTACGTTTAGTGCTCATTTATACAATTGAATCTCCGTTTTCAATCTGCACTAGGTGATGCTGTTGTAATAGATATAAGTTTTAGGTTAGAATCTAAGTTACAATAATTAGCCACGTAAATTTACCGTCTTGAATATTAATAATTGTGGTCGAAATAATCACTGGGCTTACTATTTAATTTTAAGTATATTAAAATAATTGTAAATTTTACTTCAGTAGAATTATAAAGATATTACTAATCACCACTTTACGGCAGGTCACGGGTTCTGTCTGCTGCTACTTCTGAAGTGGCGAGCTACAGTCAACATGGCTGTTTTATCGTTAAAGCAGGTGTAGATCGTTTCCGATCGGTATCGCTCGTGCTGATGATGGATAAAGCGTCGCTTCGCGTCGCCTATTGTGAATTGGTAGCACCAGGGGAACTCGCTGAATGTTGGTTCTTCACAAACAGGGTGACAGCTCACAGTGTTTTATTTTACCGTTTTCGTACGATTAATTAAATAGCGTTACAAATGTTGATTATAGCCATAATGTATGTTCGGAGAAGTTTCAATATATTTAAAAATACATCTATAGATGTAGGAAGATGAGATGAGATGAGATGAGATGATCAATCCACCTAAAAGTGAGATAGAAAATGTACTTTTTTATCAGATTGAGATAGACGCATGGTGTCTTCGGCAAAATTTTTGGTGCTCTCAAAACAATAAACTTTGCCAAAGACATCATGTTTCTATCTCTTATATATTACGAGAAACAAAGTTTTCTATGAAGAGGTACTGAAAATCTCAATTTTAGTTATACCTTTTTTCCTTTCTCCTAGAAAGGTATAGCAATCACTTGCAAAACCGAAAGTATAAAAGTGCTCAAAAGGGCCGAATGGCATATATCACTCGACTCAGCTCGACGAGCTGAGCATTTTCTGTTTGTGTGTGTGTGTGTATGTGCAGATTTTTATTCTCGCTCACTTTTCTCAGAGATGGCTGGACCGATTTTCATGAAATTAATTGCAAATGAAAGGTCTTGTCCCATAAGACCCTATTCAATTTTATTGAGATCGGAGTTTTGTTTTAGAGGTTATGTATCAAAATGTAAAAATCATGAAACATCATTATCTCGAAAACTACACAACCGATTTGAACAAATTCTACCTACCTGAAATACCCTCAACTTTTGAATTTCATAAAGATTGAACTTGTGGTTCAAAAGTTACGAAAAGAAACGTGTTCTGAAGACTGTTTAATCTCACTCATGTTTCTCAGAGATGGCTGGACCGATTATCTTAAAATCAGTGTCAAATGGAAGGTCTAGTTGCCTCATGAGACTCTATTGATTTGTTTTGCAATCGGACTATTACTTTGCCTGTTATGTTTAAAAATGTGAATTCCAGCTACGAAAAGTAACATATTCCGAAGACTACTTGAACTCACTCACTTTTCTCAGAGATGGCTGACACGATTTTCACAAGATTAGTGTCAATTAATAAGTCTAGCTACCTCATGACACCCTATTGAATTTTACTGTAATCGGACTGTAACTTCGTCTGTAATGTACCGAAATGTGGAAATCACGAAACTTCATTATCTCAGAGATTACACAACCGATTTGATCAATATTTTCATCAGATGAGCGGGCTAGTTAAGGGTTAACTGATGAATTATGGTTGAACACATGATTTCAAAGTTTGGCTGCGCTAGACGTTCCCATTTCATTTGATTATAATCGAACTTAAGCAACCGTTTTGTATTAAATTGTTAATAAAACAACGAAAGTCTATTATCTCAAAGATTACATGACTTATTTGAACATAACAAGTGTCATACGAACGAATCATCTCTCAAACTTACAAATAACAAACTTCATAACAATTTGATTAGCGGCTCAAAAGTTATGGAAATAAAAGAAATTCAAAGACTATTTGAAACTATAACTGCTTTGATCGATATATGTGGCCTCAACATAATTTAGATGTGGTATCGTACTAGTTGAACGTTCCAAATTCATGTACATCGCCTTAATTCTGAATATATTCATATGGGGGGGTATTCGGCCATTTTCAGCAGATTTTCTGGCATCAATCTGACACTGGAAATACCCATATTGGAATATATTTAGTTATTTTGGTTGTTTTCCAGAAACTAAAAGTGGTCGTCTTTGAATTCAAAATGGTGTCCAGGGTCAATGTTTGGTTTCTATACATCATACCAATACGGAGATATCCATATCGAGTATTTATTTATTTATTCGTCGTCAATCATAAGTAGACTATATTAATTACATTTCATTCTCATCTTACTAACCTCAAAAAAAAAATTTTCTTAAGTGTAGTTTTGTTCATTGTTATGTCGATTGATTCACAATATTGGTTATAACATGACATCATTCTATTAAGGGTTTCGTTTTTTCCATAGTTTGTTCGTTGATTACTGATATAAAACAAGTTTCTATTTCTTAGAGAACGAGTAGGAGCATATAAGTTCAAATTCGCCAAGATTTTTGGGCTGTTTATTCTTTGTGTAATTACATCGTTTATAAAAGCTACCATTGCGAACTCTCGTCGCTTTTTAAGTCCATCAAGATTATACATACAATGCGACTCATAGGAAGGTAAAGGTAAAGTGGTCCAACCTAGCTTTCGTAGAGCATACAACAAAAATTGCTTTTGTACTGATTCTATACGGTTTATTTGTGCGTCATGGTATGGCGACCAGACTATGCTACAATATTCCAGCAGGGGCCTGACGTGTGCAACATACAATGTTTTGATGGTGTCACATTCACCACTGATGATAAGCTACTTTTGAACTTTACTTTTTGTGTTCTGTCGGTCATGTATGACTGAATCCATTTCAAAAGTCTCGGATCAAACCCTATTTGAGATAATTTGAAAAGCAGTAGAGGGACGTCAACTCTATCGAATGCCTTACTGAAGTCAGTATATAATGTTTCAACTTGATTTAATTTATCCATTGCGTTTATAGTGAAAGTTACAAAATTTAACAAGTTTGTGGCCGTTGAACGGCCTTTGATGAAACCGTGTTGTTTGCTAGAAATCAAATTTTTAAACTTGTGTAAAAATACGTTGATTGATGATTGATTCAAATAGTTTAGGAATGCCCGATATTATAGCAACTCCACGATAGTTTTTAACATCTGATTTCTTGCCGCTTTTGAAAATTGGGATTAAAAATGACTCTTTCCAAATTGGTGGTATTGTGCTGCGTTCTAGGGAAGAATTGAACAACCACAACAGAGGCTGTGCAAGTTCCTTCGAAACTGATTTTAAAAATACTGGCGGTAGCCCATCTGGTCCCGCACCTTTTGATACATCCAGCATATTTAAGGAAGCTAAAACTTCGTCAAGAGCTATATAATCAACTGTGACATCTCTCAATGGCTCTGGTAGGTATGAGAAAAACTGATAATCACGATCCTTGTCGTCATGAGTGGTGTAAATATCCTGGAAAAACTCAGCAAATAAATTACTGATTTCACTATTAGTTTGACCATTCTTATTTTCTAGATGCATTTTGGATGGAAAGTTGCTCGACTTTTGTTTACCTCTGGCCAAATTAAAAAATGACTTAGGATCTGACTTTATATTGTTTTCTAGCTTAGTGTTGTAACCATCATAGGCACTTTTGATTTCCATGTTCAATTCGTCACATACTGAGAGATAGAATGAAAGGTTTATATAGCTTTTGTCTCTTTTGTAAACTTTATGGGCTTTTTGTTTTTGAGATTGATTATTTTTCTGTTGAACCACACTGGGTTTTTTATGTGCTTGTATGTTTTCGTTTTCGCTTTGGGACTGTCTTTTCTAATGTGTCGTATATGATTTCGTAAAACTTATCTACTGCTTGTTCTATATTCAAATTATAAATCATGGTTTGCCAATCGATACAGTTCAGTTTGCTTTTGATAACCTCATAGTTGGCTTATTTGAAGTCAAAGTATGATTCCGACGTTTCGCTGTCTAGCAGTGTGGTGTTATTATGTATAAATATGGAATATTCAATGGCAGTGTGAAACGCTTCATTTTTCCAAAGGGGAGCTGGTGCCTCAGTAACAGTAGGGGTTTTTGGTGCCGATAGAGGCTCCTATGACAGTTTGAGTCTTCTGAAAGAGAGGGGTCCCATACAAATGATACACAAATTTCTGCCTATCTCGAAAACTAATCAACTAAATGGAACCAAATTTGGCAGGTAAATGTTTTTAGTGGTTAAAAATATGTTCATAATGTTTTGACACCCTCCTTCTTTTGGAAGGGAGGGGTGCCATACAAATGAAACACAGATTTCTGCACATCCTGAGAGCTAACCAACTGAATGGAACCAAATTTGGCAGGTGAATATTTTTAGAGGTAACAAATATGTGCATAATGGTTTGACACCCCTCCCTTTTCTATGAGGGAGAGGTCCCATAAAAATGAAACACAATTTTCGTACAGCTCAAGAACCAATCAAGAAAATACAACCAAATTTGGTATGAGAATGTTTTGAGAGGTAACAAATATGTCCATAATGGTTCGACGCCCCTCCCTCTTCTGGAAGCACATGTTTCTGCACAAATTTCTGCACATCTCGCGAACTAATCAACTAAATGGAACCATATTTGGTGATTGAAAGCTTTCAGTGGCAACAAATATGTTCCATAATTGACCTCAGGTAACATTTTGGATTGTATAATGGCAACATACGGTTTCTGGAATACAACTAAAAATGGCCGATTTCCACCCAATATAATAATATCCGGATCTAGAATGATACACAGGAGCTCAAATCAACCACAGACACCATTTTGAATTCTAAGATGGCGACTTCCGGTTTCTGAAAAACAGCTGGAAATGACCAAATACCACCCAATATGTGTATCTCCGGAGCCAGAATGTTGCAAGAAGCTAAAAATTGACTTCAGACACCATCATGAATTGTAGGATGGCAACTTCTGGTTTCTGGAAAACAGCCAAAAATGGCCGATTTCCGCCTAACATGAGTATCTCCGGAACTAGAATGATACACAGCAGCTGAAATCGACCACAGACCCCATTTTGGATTCTAGGTTGGCGACTTCCGGTTTCTGGGAAACAGCCGAAAATGATCGAATTACACCCAATATGGGTGTTTTTTCAATCAGAATGACGCTCAGAGGCCAGAAATTATCTTAAATACCATTTTGAAATCCAAGACGGCGACTTCCGGTTTGTGAAAAACAGCCTAAAATAACCAACCAGGCACCATTTTGAATTGCAAAATGGCAACTTCTAATAAACAGTCGAAAATGACCAAATTATACTCAATATGGATATTTTCGTAATCGAGATGTTGCGAAACCAAACATTGACCCTGGACACTATTTTGAAATTAAAGACGACCACTTTAAGTTTCTTGAAAACAACCAAAATAACTAAATACCTCCCAATATGGGTATTTCCGGTGTCAGATTTGTGCCAGAAAATCTGCTGAAAATGACCGATTACCAGCCAATATGAATATATTTAGAATTAAGGCGATGTACAGAAGCCAAAAGTCAAGGATGTTGTTATTTCGATAAAACCAATCATTTCAAACGATTTGTTATTTGATTTTGATCATATCCTATGGCCGATTCTCCGTGCATTTGCAGCCTTTAAACACATCGCAAGGAATCAACGAATTTGGAACGTTCAAATAGTACAATATCACATTTAAATTATATTGAGGTCACAAATATCGAAAAAAGCAGGTATAGTTTTAAATAGTCTTTGAATTTCTTTTCTTTCCATAAGTTTTGAGCCACATATCAAACTGTTATGAAATTTGTTATTTGTAAGTTTGAGAGATGACTCGTTCTTATGACACTAGTTATGTTAAAATAAGTCATGTAATCTTTGAGATAATAGACTTTCGTTGTTTAATTAACAATTTAATAACGATTACTTAAGTTCGATTATAATCAAATGAAATGGGAACGTATAGGGCAGCCAAACTTTGAAACCACGTGTTCAATCATAATTCATCAGTTAACGCTCAACTAGTCCGCTCGTCTGATAATAATATTGATCAATTCGGTTGTGTAGTTTCTGAGATAATGAAGTTTCGTGATTTTCACATTTCGGTACATTACAGACGAAGTTACAGTTCGATTACAGTAAAATTCAATAGGGTGTTATGAGGCAGCTAGACTTATCTATTGACACTAATTTTGTGGAAATCGGTTCAGCCATCTCTGAGAAAAGTGAGTGAGTTCAAGTAGTCGTCGGAATATGTTCCTTTTCATAGCTGGATTTCACATTTTTAAACATAACAGTCAAAGTCCGATTGCAAAACAAATCAATAGGGTCTTATGGGGCAACAAGACCTTCCATTTGCTACTGATATTTTGAAAATCGGTCCAGCCATCTCTGAGAAACATGAGTGAGATTAAACTGTCTTCAGAACACGTTTCTTTTCGTAACTTTTGAACCACAAGTTCAATCTTTATAAAATTCAAAAGTTAAGGGTATTTCAAGGTAGCCCGTTTATTTGAAACCAATTTCGTTCAAATCGGTTGTGTCGGATCATGTTTCATGATTTTTACATTTTGATACATAACCTCTAAACTAAAAATCCGATTACAATAAAATTTAATAGGGTCTTATGGGACAACAAGACCTTTCATTTGCAATTAATTTCATGAAAAGCGGTCCAGCCATCTCTGAGAAAAGTGAGTGAGAATAAAAATCTGCACATACACACACACACACACACATACAGGAAATGCTCAGCTCGTCGAGCTGAGTCGAGTGATATATGCCATTTGGCCCTTTGGAGCACTTTTATATCTTCGGTTTTGCAAGTGATTGCTATACCTTTCTAGGAGAAAGGCAAAAAGATATGATAAAACGAGTGCGCACTCGAAAGTTTCTTTAACTATTTCATTAAAAGAAAAAAAAATGTGATGATGACATTTTTCATCTATCTGCTTTAATCTGATTGCTTTTACATTCGTCACATATGCGCACTGATCAATTAATCAAAGAAAAGTGTAATCTCATAGTTATGTGGTTATGCATTGATAAAAAGAGAATAAAAAATCGCAAAAACCGCCAAGTTAATGAAAATAACATGGCGGTGTATTCTAAATTCACTTTTTTTTAAATGACTTTCATAAACTCATCAGTAAGAGCACAAAGTTTTGATAGGGCATTCATATATGTAATTTAAACACAGTAAAGAAAATTTACATTACTTTAAATGCATATAAATGGAGCATTGGAAACCACGTAATATTTCGTGTAGCATTATATTCACATGCAAAGTAAATGATTATATTGTGAATTTGCATGCATATTTATATTAGAAGCTTTAAGTTTATATCAATTTACGTACAAATTTACATGTCTTAAAACGATTCTGTATTGTACAATATTTACGATGTGAAATTGTATATGTTTTTCACTTTATGTGCTAGAAATCGTTATGTGCTTTCATTTGTATTAGTAGTAAATTTCATTTTTTGGTACTGTGAAGGCTAAACTGATATCGCTAAAGCCAATTCGTCATATTTAAGACCGTTTGCCTCATTGACAGCTGGATTTGTGCCCAAGCTACTGAAAGAAACCAAATTGACAGTTACAATAAACAGTGTAGTGTATTTCTAGTTAGTGATCCCGGTAATTTAGAAAAATAAAACAGGAACGATGCCTTTCAAAGTTGTCCAAACTATAGAGAGAGGAGAAACTTGTTTGACGATAGTTCCGTCTGGGTGGGAGGAAGACGGAATCCTCCACTGGCCAAGAAAAAACGCGGTAACGAAATTATCCTTTGATGAATTTTCGGAGCCATCGCCGAAATGGGAGCGAATCAATTGTGTGAAAAAAAGAGAATGCAGAACTCGGGCCGAAGCAGAAAGTGAACTGGAACGCATGGAGTCTGTTTCGGACACAGAGGCCGACGAAGTAACGCACACGGCGATCTTTCACCAAACAGATAAAACTGTTAAAGATTTCAACGAACTCAGGAGATTATTGATGATGGTGTTCAAAATCAGGTATTTAGCATGTTTAAAACTTCCGTAGCCCTCATACTATTCAACGTAGTGCTTTATATTACAGGCAAATGAATCTCCAACGGAAACAGTCATGCTGTTTAGCGCTGGGCCGAGTACTTCTGAACCAACAGCGTTGGTACTTTCTCCCGAAACAAATCGGAAAGATATTATAGCAAACCAATGATTTTGAATAACCAGCAAGTAATTGTTAACAACCAGGTAAAAATGATGCAAGCGATTGCTAAACTCCAAACAAGTTATGATTACCTAAACGAAAATAACATGTTTGGGGTTGGTCAGGCCAAAGAAACAAGCAAAATACTTTTGCAACCGGTAAATTCTTTACAAGATTTAAATAGCTTGGAGGAGAGTTTGAAAGATGCTGCCACCGTTGAAAAATATATAAATAACATAGGCTTCATCTGTGGAACGGACGATAAAGCAACTGGGATGGACAGTTGCTATAAACTTATCGACTACTTCATTACGCGCGAATTCATGCATTCGTGCTCTTGGACCAGAAATACAAAAGCTGCAAGCGATAACGCACTAACTACAACACACCCAAAGGTTTCTCTGAAATTTTACGTTCAGTTTCGCTCATTGTTTTGACGTAGGACTACGTCTAACCGCACTATATCGGGATACATTCTGCGAAAAATAAAACCCAAGGTGTAACGTCGGAATGAAAGATTTCTAACGTTGATACTGATGTAACCACATGATGGATCACAATAAGCAATATGTCGTTGGATTTATAAAATGATGGACAATTTTGTGATTCTTCAGTTATCATTATAACTTCATTGTTGTACAGTGAAAATTGCATAAAGTTTAAAGGTCGAATTTTCACGAACAATGTACCAATCACATGCGAGCACTCCTGGCACAGACTTCACGAGTAGACACCAACTGCCTGCTGTGATATCCTGTATAGCAGAAGCAAAAAAAATTTACAGAATCTCCCCGTACCAATAGGTCAACTAATGTTTGCTTCCATTAGCCTAGACTACTTTGATGTCTTGGATGGTGAAGCTTTTTCGGGAAGTTCGTGACAACCTTCCCTACCAGACGGTTCAACGATCCGCTGTTTTAATGTTATTAAAACTGATGTTTTGGGGGAAAACACGCTGGCACAGGCAACAGTACTGCACCGAGCAATGTATGAATAGAGCGCTGGTCACCCGTCGTCTATAAGTGCAGAAGAACTCGATATTCATTTGTGTGCAGTCAAGCCTAGTGAAAACTACATTGCCGTTGTCGACACTCAGTGCGGTGTGTTGGGGTAATGCGACCTGGAACACAATCGAATTGCCGTTTAAACTGTCTTCTTGTTTCGTATACTAGCAAATATCATAATTCAATATGATTATTCGGGTGCCGCAAAATACGTAGGGGCAGATAGCAGGGTATATAAATTTGGTGCATTGTACAGATAAAATGCGTTGTTTATTTTTGAACTCTACACTCTGTTTTCTCAGATTTATTAAAATAACTAAACATAGGGTATTTAAGAGACAATAGAAAACTACTCTCCCAGCTAGTCTTGAGGTACGATGCTGGCCTAACAAGCTAGTCGTCGTAGGTTTAGGTCTCGACCCGGGAGAAGACTGTTAGTGTCAGTATGATCGTAGCGCTAGCCTCGTAATTGTCCTGTACACTAAACAGTTGGCTGCGAAGTCTGTGTATAAATAAACAGAAGGTCGAGTTCCGAATCGGAATGTAGCACCAAGGCTTTGCTTTGCTAGAAAACCAAAATGCTCCGTACAGATCTTTAAATAGGTAGTTAAACGAGCTGTACTCAAGCAGCAGCAGCTTAAGCAGCAGCGCCTATTTTAATCAGTCAAAGGAAACAGGCCTCAAACTCCTGCATTTTGATCAATATCGACAATTCCAATGATGGAAACGAAAACTTTGATTGTCTTGCTGTCTTACGAATATAAGAAATACCGTTAATCACAAAGAAATCTGTGAACAATCACCATTCGAAACAAATCGACCTACATTGCAGCCATTCAGGAGCCACTATGAAAACTGCTTAAATAAGGTTCGGGGTGATTGGAATAGTGTCCCTCGGTTGGTAACTTTAATTGATTATTGTTTAAGTTTGCTAACTTAGTTTTACAATCTGAAAACAAGTTCTGACAGAGAAAACGATAGCGAACAGATTGATATACTACTGTTTGAGTTTCACCCAACATATTTCGAGCATTTCGTCTGAATACACAGGCGGTTCCTAAAGCTGCTTAGAATATGTTCCCTACCCTAAGTTGAATCCTAGTTGCATCCTGCGGTGGCGTATAGAAGAAAACTAAATTCATTGCATCTCGATGTTAGAGTTCCGACATTTGTATTTCTATTTTTTCAATTAAAAATTGTTTTGCATTAGCATCTACAAGAAATTATTATTTTCCATAACCGCACTTGCAACTGAACAACACTATGCGAACATTATTTGCTAAGGCTTATGTTGTGCATCACTTTAGCCCGGTTTATTTTTGAAGTTAACAGACTTTCAAATATGGTATCTTCGTTATTCTTTGGTATCGTGATCCTGATTAATTTTTTTTCTGATTGATTCTGTTTACTGATAAAATGTTTAAATTGACCTGAATTGAATGTAAACATGCTCATAAAATTCTATGTCTATATTCTGTGAATATACAATTTCGACTAAAACTGTAATTCGTTATCGATATTTTTTCCACGAGCTTGTAACTGCAGGGAAAAACTCTATGTGACATCTTTGCCGCTCTGTGATCGGTGAGTGAGCCATTTTTTACAAGACAAATAGATATATAAGGAGGTTAAATTTCTACTAAATCATACTCAATTTATTTTTTTATAGAAGGTTGCTTTTCGCATTTTAAAGAAAATTGACTGTATTAGAATGAAAGGTATTCATCAATGTTAAAAAGAATATTTTTTCTTCTAAAATAGAGTGCTGTAAATAAATAATCAAAATACAGACCCCGTTAGATTTTGGCAACACGCAATTTTTTCTGTTGCCAAAATCGAACCATGCCAAAAATGAACGGTATAGTAAATCAAGAAAACTAAAAAATGTGATTAAACGCAACAACCAAAAGTAAAACTAGCTCAAGTCAAACAGAGCCTCAAAAGGAAATATAAAACTATTGTAGTCCTACGTTGACTATACGGTCGTGTCTTGGATACCCCCCTCCTACTATTTTCAAAACTAATTCGCCTGGCAGATAAGGACTTTAGTGAAGTGAAATGCGATGAGTTCTTCAAACGGTTTATGAAAAACAGTAAGGCTAGATTGCAGGCAAAAGCATCTACGAAACATAAGAACAGACCAACTAACCTAAAATACAAGCCGCGTCAAGGGGAAATTGCGGGTAGTAATGAGCTGGACGTAGTTGCCGATGAATGATCATCACAACCATCTCAGTAGTTTTAAAGTTATGTAACAATTTCAACAAATAAATTTTATTAGCATGCTTAATGTACACTTGAAAAATTTTCCACGACTGATCCGAATTCACTGTCGTTGCTTTTTCATAGTCATCCAACAAATATAGGAAGATCCAGCTGCAAATCGACGAAGATAGAGAAATCTGCACACAAACGCATAAAGCCTTCGTTTTAGAGATAAACTGCACATCTGCGTCCCTGAAATTTACAGGGCAATATAATTTTGAACGTCTGCAGGTGCAATAAACTAAAATATACCTTTTCGAAGTCCGGTAAATTTCAGCAAACACATAATTAATAAAAAATACAAACATAGGCTGACCAGATTTTCTCGGGATAAAAACGGGACAAATGGGTTCAAAAAACTGGACACATGATAAAATTGATATTTAAAAATTATTACCAACCAAACCAAGCAAAAAATTATTTACTGCTTTGATAAACTTACCCGATCCTGAACAGTGTGATTTTTTGCAATGAGTTCCCGAAATTTGTCACATGATGATCGAGATTTTGACTAACAATTATCATGGTCTCAACTTTAAAACGCGACTTTTTGGTCAGTTCACGATAGGGGATGTCCTTCCAGTGCAGTGGTGCGATACTGTCAGGAAGTCACAAAACGTACTCAGTAATATTAAAAAAATTCTGGCTGATTGGAAACTTATTTTCCATTTAGAAAAATTTCAACGCAAAGCTCTATTTAAGCTTTTTTCAAAGAGTATCCGAAAACGGTACAAAATGGCAAAAAGACGGGACGGTTAAAAACAGTCGATAAAACGGTACTGTCCCGTTCAAAACGGTACGTCTAGTCAGCCTATACAAACACCATCTTGTTTCCATGGATAAGATCATTAGATCTTTTAACGAATAATTGCCAAATGATTCATTAACTGGTTGATTTCACTATTTTGTTCTAAAGTTGCTCAATAGAAATTAGCAATTCAAAAGGTTTTTAAATATTTTTCTACCACTAAATGGAGCATAGAGCACAGGACGTAACTACACTATAAAAAATGTCACGATTACTTCAAGTTTTTTTGCACTTTACACTTATTTTTTTTTTTTAAGAGGAGGATTTGTTAGTAGCTTAAGTATTTATGATAAATATTAGTAAATAATGAGTATGTGTGTCCAATCACAAATGGTGACTTCTCAACACTGTTAGAAATTTGTAATTTTAATTGTTAGGATTTGTTTGCTTTCGCAATTAGGACTTATCATTCGTAGGGATTTAAACCTACTTGTCAGAAAAGGGGAAGTAAATTTATAACTAACTTAATTGCTAACTTATTGGCTATAAAGAGAGCTTATCGTAGCAATTGAGGATTGCAACGATTTTTGTCTAAAATTGTTAATAATTTTATTTGACTTTTTCTAATGGTTCAACACCAGTAAGTCTATGTAATTCAAGTGTACCAAACCAAGGAGGACGCTTCAAAATCATTTTCAGAATTTTATTCTGAATCCTTTGGAGCGTTTTCTTCCATGTTGAACAGCAACTTGACCAGATCGGTACTGCATGAAGCATTGCTGGTCTAAAAATTTGTGTGTAAATCAAAAGTTTGTTCTTTAAACAAAGTTTAGAATTCCTGTTAATGAGAGGATAGGATAGAGGATGGCTTGTATACTCTCAATGTGCTCTTTGAAAATAAGCTTTTTTTTGGTAAATTAGTCCCAAGCAGTGCTTTGTAAAGGATCGCAAGTTGACTGTTAAAACACGAATGCGATCGCCTTCCGCAGTCAACTTGTCTGCTCGGCATAGTACAGCGATCGCCCGGAGAAAGAGCAGTCAAAGTGGAATTAAATTTTTTTGAAGTAGAATACTTCTCTCAGGAAGTTCGGCTACATAGGGAAGTGAAATGAAAATCTAAAACCGAAAAAAGTGAAAAATATGTCCAATTTCAAATGCTAATAAATCGGTTAGTATTCGATGGATTTCTTTCGTTCTTGCAGCAATAGATTGGAAAATCTTCCAAGATTCTTCCCAGAATAAGATAATTGTAATTTTATTATTCACACTATTGAACTATTGAAAATAGTCAAGCCTTGTCAAAACGAAAAATTCGACCTCTGATTGGTCGTTTTATGCTTGCTTCCCAAGCACGGTCGACAGGATCATATACCTTGCAATTGAAAACATGCTATTTGGCCTATATAAGAGCCTGTTTCAGCCGGAACCGCTCATAATAGTTCTAGACAGCGACAACAGCAGTCGTCCTTCCTTAGCAGCAGCACTAGCCCTGTGATTGGTCACCACGTCTCAGGAGCAGCGCGGTTTTTCTCAGCGTGTGTCGCCAGACAGCCATTATTCCCCCCGTGTTGGGGCCGCATGAAGATTGCCATCAGGAAATTCAATTTTGGAAATCAAAATGCCTTTTTGAAGGCAAATAAACAAGTCATTGAAAGTTAATCATTTTTGTCAACGCAAGCAAGTATTCTGTGTTGCATCCTAGCAATTTAAATTTGTCGCACCCGTCTAATTTACTGAATGTGAAATAGCTTCCACAGTGCATGTTGTCCGTGTATCTTAATTCCCCCAATGTTAGGGCAGCTCAAAGGTTGTAATTAGCAACCGATTTTGAACAGCAAAATGCTTTTTTGAAGGCAAATAAAAAATTAATTGAAGGTTAATAATTTTCTGGCATCAACACAAGCAGACATTCTGTTGTAGTTGTATAATTTTCTCTTTATTTAGTAAACCCCCCACTGTAGGGGCAGCGCAAAGGCTGCGATCAGCATAACCGACATTGAATAATAAACTGCCCTGTTAGTACGCATTCACAAAAGCAGTTAGTTCGACTATGCAGAGCTAATATGAAGTCGATTCAATCAAGCAGCATAAACAGAATTTCGTCGTCTCCCAGCTGCCAAGTTGCAACATGATGTAACACGCAACAGCGAGCAAACGAAATCGCTTGATGTTACAAACCGCAATAAGATACGGGTTAAAACCGTTACGTGTGTGAGAGCACCATCGGTGTTTATTCGCTGGATACACTATCTACTGTCTACTGAACGCAGTAATCTGCTTACATGCGACACAGGGACGGGAACATTTTCTTCAACCAAGCTGCACAACACGACACAAAACATGTTATTATGTTGCTTCAATGAGAGTGCTATCGATCCGGCTCGACAGAATGTTCACAAGAAATCATTTTTGTGCATCCGTGCTGCGAAACTGAGGAAAAACTGTAGAAACTGAAAAAAGAGGTGGAGCTTATCAAATGATCGCTCTGAACCAGAATGAAGTCACACATATATTTTAAGTTATATCATTCCACCACGTACGTAAAATAATTCATTCCTATGTTCATCCCTATATAAGAGCCTGTTTTAGTCGAAGCCGCTCATAGTAGTTCTGAACAGCGACGACAGCAGTCCTCTCTTAGCAGCAGCGGGAGCGAGCAGTGGGTACCATCGATAGCGGATAGCATTGATGCAGGTACAGCGGATACCAATGGCGGCCACAACTATGGCATGGCTACGGATAGCGTTGCAGTTGCTCAGCAGTTGGGCCAGAGTATAGCGGCCACAACTGTGGTATGGCTATGCATAGCGTAGCTGTTGCAGCGGGTATATCAGCATCGATAGTAGCAGGGTCAGCTGATGCAACGACACTCCCTTCACTAAAATGCTGTTTCAGTGTGGTAGCGGGAAGCATCAGCAGGCTTGCATGAAGTGAATACATCAGCCAGCAACTTTCTCTAAGGCCTCTTCCATAGTAGACGCGAAAAGCGGCGCGAACCGATTCGCTCGGCCGTAGGTTGATGTACAGCTCTACTGATGGCTGTACATTAACCTACAGCTGAGCGAATCGGTTCGCGTCGCTTTTCGCGTCTATTATGGCAGAGGCCTAATGGGAAAGTTGTATCAGTTTGTTCAGAAGAATATTATTGTCGGTAATATTACAGAGATGCGATTGCGTAAATCCGATTTTGAATTGAACAATTGTTCTTTTGAGAACAAATAACACACTTATTTGAAGAGTTAATAGCTTTTGGTACCAATAGCAGTATAGTGACAGCCTCAGCGGTAGACGCAGACGCAGCCGGTACTTCCCTGAGGCCGATGTAAAGGTAAATGGGAGCAGCACGGCGATACAGTTTGGGTTATGCTTAGACGCGCGTCATTTTTCGTTGTTGATATTCCCCACATGAAACGACGCGCTTTCGTATGATAGCAGTGGTATTAGCGGTAGATGCATTTGCCAACACTTCCTCCAGTAAAGCCGTGTCTAGTTTTCAATGTGAAAACACCTTTCTCATTGTGCTGACCGTGCGCCTTAGTCCCCACTATCAAGGTAACACAGAGATGTAAGATAAACACTACATCCTATGATAAATTGAACAATTGTCCTTATAAGGACAACGAATGAATTAATGAAGATTTAATTTTGAATTCGAATACTTCTCTCAGGAAGTTCGGCTACATAGGGATGTAAAATGAAAATCTAAAACTAAAAAAAGTGAGAAAAATTTCAAATGCTAATAAATAGGTTAGTTTTCGATGGATTTCCTTCGTTTTTGCAGCAATCGATTAGAAAATCTTTTAATATTCCTACCAAATGCATGAAATTGCAATTTTATCATTCGAAACATTGTACTATTGAAAACTCTTAAGCCTTGTCAAAGCACAAAATTCGACCTCTGATTGGTCATTATACCGCGCTTTCCCAAGCAGAGTTATGGACCTAGTAAATTGGGAATGCATGATTTGGCCTATATAAGAGCTTCATCAGATAATAAACAAACATTTCATCGGATATTAAATTGAACAACTGAAATTTGAAGAACACAAATGATTATTTGAAGAGTTAATATTTTCTCGTTTTGCGCTATAATCCAAAGTTAATTATCTTCATCTACATGCATACCTTGACTATTATTACGTGTTTGCGTCGCTAAGTGTTTGGCTACGGTCATGCAGAACGCAAATAACGGCGCGATGCGATTCGGCAAGACGAAATCTGTTGAAATGTATAACTCTACTTCGCCTTAAAAAGAGCTGTACATTTCACCACGGTAAGGCGAATCGCATCGCGCCGGCATTCGCGTTCTGCATAACCGTAGCCTTTGTTCCGTTCCCGTTTAATGATGTCGTATTAAATGTGCATATTACAATTCGGCAGCACTTCAACTTCTCATTTGCACAAAATTTAAAAATATCCAATCAACTTCATTCAAAATATCAGACAAAAAGAAATTACAATGCTGCCAATGAACGGTCAACGTTTATTTACTAGAAAAAATGACTGACACGCAAGCAGCCAGGTTATCTTTCTTGTAAAAGTATTCTACTTCAACCTTGCGGTCGTGGCTTTGCATACAACCTTCTTGTGATTTTTTTAGTTCCTAGGTGGCGGTCATTCGCTATGGCAGCGCTCGTTTCTTCCGTTCAATCTTTCATTATGCATACGTTCAAGGCACAAAGTGAATAGGGCAGTTGGTACCATTTCTACAGCTTCGCTGGGTTGCGGGTCAGCGAAGACGGCACCGAAGGCGGGAAGTAAATAATGAAATAACTTTCGGTCGCTTGCGCGGCAATTAACACACATGTGATTTGCTATTCCTAATTGTGTGCTTTGCATCTGAGGTGGATGGCCTTTAGATTTTTTTGTGACTCGTGGTTGTAGCATATCCTGCGCTGCGAAAGCGGCTCGCCCTACCGCAGTTTAATGTACAGGTCTACTGTAAATTAACCAACGGCAAGGCGAAACGTCTTCGCAGCGCAGGCCGTGCCAGTATGTTTTTAGTCTCACAGTCTTTCGTGAAGATGTAAAAGAAATAATATTTTCTAACCAATATTTTGTATATACCAACCAATTTGTGTTTTTGCGAGCACGAGTGGTTGATTTTTCTCTAAACGCTGTTAATCATTAAATTCCAATAAATTATTTTGATTATTGAATTTCATAGATTCAACTGCCCTAATACAGTGCAGAGCAGGGATGTGACGGATGTGATTTTTAAGACATCTGCAGATGCGGATGCGGATGCGGATATGTGATTACGGATGCAGATGTCGATGCGGATGTCAATTTTCATGCGGATGTTCCGCATTCGCGGATGCGGATGCGGATATCCGTAGCATCCCTTGTGTTATATTTTGCTTTTTTCACATAACCATGCCCCTCCCCAGTGCAAAAGTTATTTGGGCGAGCAGTAAACACACCATGGAAGATTGTTCTGCAATATTTTATGAAGCGGTATTTTTTTCCAATATCCGCATGGTATAATGCGGATGCGGATATGGGATTACGGATGCAGATGTTGATGCGGATGTCAATTTTCATGCGGATGTTCCGAATTTGCGGATGCGGATGCGGATATCCGTTACATCCCTAGTGCAGAGCATGTAACAAAACGAGATGATCAAAAGAATAAGAATTGTGTATTAAAACGTAATTACATTTGACTACGACGGCCATGTAGCATGTACCACTTTCACTATATGAAAAAACAACAGATACAAAAAAAACGTTGCGAGCTATTTATTTAAAATACATATACACTAAAGTCGCGGGGGATACATGCCGCGTAAATTCCGGAATCCGCGTAAAAAACGCGTAAATTCTGGAAACCGCGTAAAAAAGCCGCGTAAAAAACCCGCGTAAAAAAAACGCGTAAAAAGCGACCTTAGTGTATATAAAACTTATTCCAACCACGAATCATAAATTTGACAACAATGCGAATGTTAAGTATCATTTCGGTATTCTCTCGCTACGCGGCGCTAGTATATATGTGAGTTTTTTGGTGTGTGCATTGCTGTCAGTGGTGGTCACTATTCCGCTGATTCACTATTCGCTGATTTCTAGTTAGCGGCTTAGCGATTTCGCTAATTTTTGAGCTGGTTAGCGAACTGTTAGCGCCGCTAAAATTTTGGCCTTCAAAATGCTAATCGCTAATACGCAACTGAAACTTGCTCGTTATAGTTAATGAAAATTTTACCATGCAAATTTTGTAGCAGGGATCGCGTACCGATTTACCTTATAGTAAAATAAGAAAGAATCATAGAGTTAAAAGCAGCTTTTGTTGGTAATGATCGTCTGCGATTTTTGCCTGGTAAAGCTTACTGAAGCTGTTGTTTCTTGTTCACATTTTATGGCTTCGAATAATAAGTCAATTTTCCCATATTTTCACTGTTTACTTATTACTTTTTCTAGACAATGCGTCCTTTTTTTGACTTGTGTTTAATTTTTAGTAGTGCAACGTACCTTTGTTGTACCATTACATCACCCCATTTTTCAAGTAATTTTAAAAACGTATATGCTACTATATTCTAAACTCCTTGTACTAATAAATTGTTAGAATATTGGTTTACTCATTTCATATTTTGATAAGTGTTGCCATCTTTTGCTTTTTTGAAAATAAGAGTAAAAATGTTTCATAATTCATTCATTTTTGTAACTATAGATGACGTTATGCCACTTTTCAAATGAGACCAATATTTTGTAGAATTTGTTCGTCACACATACAAAAAGAGAGCAACAGAGAGTTAGAAAAAGAGAAAAACTTGAGTGATATCGAAAAAAAGATAAAAAGAGAGATTCTGCAAACACATATTACGGTTATTTTTTATAACCATAATAAGTTTTTATAAGGACTGAAGAAGAATTCAATGAAAACCTTGCCAATTTTCAATACACTAAGGTCGCTTGTTACGCGGGGGTTACGTGCCGCGTAAAAAAAACCGCGGTAATTCCGGAATTCGCGTTAAAAAACCGCGTAAAATAACCCACGTAAAAAAAAACGCGAAAAAAGCGACCTTAGTGTATTTAATTCCGTTTTACCGAGACGATCAGTAGGAAATCTATTCATAATTCACAGTAAGAACTTCTGTATTTAGTGATTATATCAAATACACTAAAATCGAATTAGTTTATTCTGTATATATGTAACTGTGTATAGGTGTCAACAATATACTTAATGACTGTCATAACTGAAGAAGCATAAAATATAACAAAGATGAAGAAACATGTAGAAGAATTGGTAGTGAGGGAGAGAGAGAGAGAATGAGCGAAAGAGAGAAAGAGAGAGAGAGAGAGAGAGAGAGAGAGAGAGAGAGAGAGAGAGAGAGAGAGAGAGAGAGAGAAAAAGCGATAAAGATCATTTCGAATGAAAGGCCCCAACAATGTTCAAAAAGGTAAATATTTCATGTCAAAAAAGTTCCTTCTAATAGAAAGCACGCTCAGTATGATTTTTGAGGATCTCCTGAGCTTTCATTTGCAACTGAGACAACAAAATCAGATAATGCGCTCTGCAAGAGAAGTGTAGCAGATTGTGAAATAACACACATATAAACAACATATTCGCACATACATACGCACATGCACACATACACATATTTACAAACATTGCTCAGCTCGTCGAGCTGAGTCGAATGGTATATACGTTTCGCCCCAAGGCCTCGGATGTATTTTGCGTTTCACGAATGATTTTTAAACCTTTGTTTTAGTATAACCAACAGTTTTTTTATTAATAGGTAACAAAGAAAAAAAAGGAAATATAAAGTCATTTAATCGATTAAAACTTCATCAAGTAACTCAGGGTCCAATTTCGCGATGAGAATATCCTCTAATGTTGATTCTGCTAATGATAGCCGTCTGTCTGACAAAATAAGTGCCAGCGCACTGAAGGCTCGTTCGACTGAGACTTGAGTTGATGGGACCGCATAAACTACTTCGGCCACCTCAAACAGTTCTTTGCATGTTTTTTTTTTCCTGCCAGCTGCTCCAAACATCAAAATTGTGTTCTTTTCGTGTACCGACGTCTAGAACACTCAGTTGCTATGTTATCGTATTCTTTCACGAATTTTGGTTTGAGCTGGGAAGTGAACCGCCATATAAAGTCGTTAAATAATCGTCCACGACTTGAACTGTCCTACAGTACGGTCGCATTTTACCAACAGCTCGAGGCTAAGTCTTAGACTACCGAGAGATATTAAAATTTTGCTTTTCGCTTTCAACAGGCAATCTTTTTAAAAGACTAGCTGTTGAAACGCAAAGTAATAAATTTGTTTTTCAACGTTAACGAGTGTTTAGTGAGTAAATTTGGTTTGAGATATTTCTACTTAAATTCTATAGTGAAGTGAAAGTTTAGTGAAGTTTTCCAGTTATGCCTGGAAAAAATAGAAAAGCTCGCTTTGATGCGGCTTCAAGGAAACGAGAGGCATCTCCTCCAAGTGACACTGAAATTTCGACTAACAGGTATGATATTCTTTCTTCCGTTGGGGATCAAGAAATCCAAACTTCTCATACTGAGCATAAAGCCGTTATGAAGAAGGTTGAAGTTCCACCTATTGTGGTATTTGTAGCAAATTTAAAAGCATTTCGATCAGAACTTTCATCATTTCTGTCGGATGTGAAAGTTAATTTTCAAATTGGCCGCAAAGGCGAAATTCGTATTTTGGCCGAATCTCTTGATGGCCATAAACATCTTTCACAGTATTTGACTGAAAAGATGTATAAATTTTATTCTTTTGATGCCAAAAACGAGAGACCGTTTAAGGCTGTTTTAAAAGGTCTTTCAAATGACCAAACTATTGAGGAAATCAAAGATTGTTTGTCAGAATCACTTGGTTTTGCCCCCAACCAAGTAATTTTGATGAAACGAAAGGCAAATGCCAAAATTAATCAAACTGGAATACACCCGGAAAATTACTTAGTACATTTTGATCGTACCAAAGTAAATAATTTGAAATGTTTGGTAAAAGCACGTGTTTTATTTAACGTGCGAATAAAGTGGGAAAATTTCAAGAGACATGGAGAAATTCATAATCTTACTCAATGTCGGAATTGTCAAGCCTATGGTCATGGAACTCGAAACTGCCATATGGCAGCAAAATGTATGATTTGTGGTGACACTGGTCACACGAAAGATATCTGCCCCGTGAAAGAGACCACTAATAGTTTCAAATGTGTAAATTGTGGGGGAAATCACAAATCTAATTTCTTTAATTGTCCTGTAAGGTCAAAAATTATTGCTTCTAGACAACGTAGGAATTCTAAGCAACCTGTTGTCATTCAATACTGTTCAGGCATCACCAGCACTTTCATTAGCAGGTGTGTCTGTAGGTAATAATTTAAATTCAGCTAACAAATTTCAGACAAAAAATCCTGTTCAGGCAACACCAGGCTGTTCATATGCCAGTGTCCTTACAGGTAATATTTCAAATTCAAACAGTAACAAACCATTCGTGTTTGGTGCTGAAAAGTCAGCCAGTATTGATTTAGGTAGTCCAACTTCAGAAAAGATTGAATACCTACAACAATCCATGCTGCAGCTAATGTCCGTTTTGTTGAACTGTAACTTGATGTACGAGGTTGTTCAAGAAGGTATAAAATTTACAACTAATAGTGTTATGAAATTGAAATTCAGCAATGATTTTAAATAATGCTGCAAATTTTCTAAATTGGAATGCTCGCTCTTTAAAAGCGAAAGAAGATGAATTTTTCAATTTTTTAACAGTCCACGATGTGCATATTGCAGTTGTGACTGATACGCTTTTAAAGCCAAATATTAAACTAAAAACGAACCCAAATTACATGGTTCATAGGTTTGATAGAATTGATGTTGCCGGTGGTGGAGTTGCAATAGTTATCCACCGTCGAATAAAACATCGTGTTTTACCCAATCTTGAAACCAAAGTTATCGAGAGTTTGGGAATTAAAATTGCAACAAGTATTGGCATTTTATTTATAGCCGCAGTGTATTTGCCTTTTTAATGCACTAGTGAGCGAAAAAATTATTTCAAGGAAGATTTGCAAAAACTTACTAGAAATAACTCTAAATTTTTAATCATCGGTGATTTTAATGCGAAACATCGATCTTGGAATAATGCTCAAAACAATTCCAATGGAAAAATATTGTTTAATGATCGCTCGGCTGGATTTTATTCAGTTTTATTTCCAAATGGTCCTACATGTTATTCTTCTATTAGGAATCCATCTACAATTGATCTGGTACTAACAAATCAAAGTCATTCATGCAGTGATTTATTAACTGATGCTGACTTTGATTCTGATCATCTTCCCATAACATTTTCTATTTCCCATGAAACTATTTTAAATCCCACTAGATCTGTGTTAAATTATCACAAGACTAATTGGGATAGATATCGTTCTACGATCGAAGAAAGTTTGAATGATGATATTATTTTACAAAATAGTGCTGACATTGACAGAGCATTAGAAAATTTTAGCAGCTTAATACTCAATGACCGGAATTTATCAGTTCCTAAGGCTCGAGTGAAATTTAATGCACCAATTATTGACAGTGAACTTCAACTTCTTATACGTTTGAAGAACATACGGAGACGTCAATACCAAAGATCTCGTGATCCTGCTTTGAAAATTATTTTTCAAGAATTACAAAAGGAAATTAAACATAAATTCACTCTCTTGCGAAATGAGAGCTTCATGAGAGAAGTTGAACAACTAAAACCTTATTCAAAACCTTACTGGAAGCTTTCGAAGGTTCTTAAGAAACCTTCGAAGCCCATTCCAGTCCTTGAAGATGGTGATTGCATTTTTCTAACGAATGAACAAAAATCTCAAAAACTTGCTCAGCAGTTTCCAATTTGAACGTAGTAAGTCCTATTGAAAATGAAGTAAACCAAAAGTATGATCAGATCACCACCCAAGAATTTCTTTCTGAAGAGGTATTGGAAACAAACTTGAATGAGGTGCGAACTATTCTCAAAAAATTCAAAAACATGGAAGCACCAGGAGATGATGGGATTTTCTATATCCTCATCAAAAGACTTCCCGAAAACTCTTTAAATTTCTTGGTAAAAATTTTTAACAGATGCTTTGCATTAGCACATTTTCCTACGAAATGGAAAAATGCCAAAGTCACTCCAATTTTAAAACCCGACAAGAATCCAGCTGTGGCATCAAGTTATCGACCAATTAGTTTACTTTCCTCTATTAGCAAACTTTTTGAAAGAATAATTCTTAATAGAATGATAACACATATTAATAAGAACTCAATTTTTGCAAATGAGCAGTTTAGTTTCCGCCATGGGCATTCCACTACTCATCAGTTACTTAGAGTAACAAATATGATTCGAACTAATAAATCTGAAGGCTTTTCGACTGGAGCTGCTCTTCTAGACATAGAAAAGGCATTCGACAGTGTTTGGCATAAAGGTTTAGTAGCTAAAATGTCAAATTTCAGTTTTCCGCTTTACCTTACAAAAATGATACAAAGTTATTTAACTGACCGCACTCTTCAGGTTAACTATCTAAATGGTAAATCTAATAGATTGCCTGTTAGAGGTGGTGTGCCTCAGGGGAGTATTTTGGGTCCAAGCTTATATAACATTTTTACTTCTGATCTTCCTGATTCACCACCAGGTTGTGAGAAATCTTTGTTTTGTGACGATACAAGCATTTCCGCAAAAGGAAAAAGCCTTCGAGTTATATGCAGTCGGCTACAAAAAAGTTTAGATATATTTTCTTCATACTTGCAGAAATGGAAGATTTCCCCTAATGCTTCTAAAACACAGTTAATTATTTTTCCTCATAAGCCAAGAGTTTTATTTCTCAAACCCACCCATAAGCACGTTATTAAGATGAACGGTGTGGTCTCAAATTGGTCTGATCAAGTTAAATACTTAGGGCTAATTTATGATAAGAATCTTACTTTCAAGGAGCACATTGAAAATATCCAGTCAAAGTGCAATAAGTATATCAAATGTTTATATCCTCTTATCAACAGGAATTCTAGACTTTGTCTCAAGAATAAACTGTTAATTTACAAACAAGTTTTTAGGCCAGCAATGTTATATGCAGTACCCATCTGGACAAGTTGTTGTACAACCAGGAAGAAGACACTTCAAAGGATTCAGAATAAACTTTTGAAAATGATTTTGAAGCGTCCTCCCTGGTTTAGCACGAACGAGCTACATAGGCTCACTAATGTAGGAACATTAGAAAATATGTCAAGCCAAATTATCAACAAATTCCGACAAAAATCGTTGCAATCCTCAATTGCAACGATTAGCTCACTTTATAGTCAGTAAGATAGTTTTAAGTTTATTTTAAGTTTCGTTTTATTCCTTTTTTTCTCTTGACAAGTAGGTTTAATAATTTTCCTACAATTACATTAACTTAACTGTGAAAGCTAATAACACTCAATAATATAAAAAAAGCGTACAAATATATATATAATAGTGTTGAAATGTCACCATTTGTGGCAGAACACACAATATTAATTCTGAATAGATATTAGTACATAAATAAATCATTACAAAAAAAACTGATTTTATTTTCCTAAGTATTCGTATTAAAAATTAAATATTATATATTAAATATTGAATATTAAATATTAAATATTAAATATTAAATATTAAATATTAAATATTAAATAATAAATATTAAATATTAAATATTAAATATTAAATATTAAATATTAAATATTAAATATTAAATATTAAATATTAAATATTAAATATTAAATATTAAATATTAAATATTAAATATTAAATATTAAATATTAAATATTAAATATTAAATATTAAATATTAAATATTAAATATTAAATATTAAATATTAAATATTAAATATTAAATATTAAATATTAAATATTAAATATTAAATATTAAATATTAAATATTAAATATTAAATATTAAATATTAAATATGATTCTGTGCCGAACACGCATCAGTACTGGACGTGTTTGGTGATCGGTCCGATAGAGTATAAAACAAAAGACGTGTGAACAAGTGTTGGCATTGTTTGCCTGGTCGAGTGAAATAAATCCGGGTTCAAGGTCGTTCCTTTGTGCAACTGTTTCGCATCGTGACTGCCAGCTGGTGCGTAAGCCGATTTGGCTGCTGGCTGGATTGTGCTACAGCAGTGGACGAGACACAAAAGAGGAAAAAGAAGAAGCCATCAGTGTCAGCGAGTCGTATCGCTGTGTGGAGTGATCTCACACCTGGCTCGCTGCTGGTGGCTGTTTGGTGCTGCTGTATTGGTGCTGCTGGCTGTAACGGCTGCTACTTCGAACGATCGGACAACCAACCTTACTGGAAGGGAGAAATAAAAAGGTACGTGTTCTTGTCAGCGCTAGTGCGCTAAACATAGCGCGATGGATGTAGATCCCTCGCCTCCCGCGCCACCATCCCCGAACCCCTCTGACCCTGACCCTTCTGTTACCCCCTCCCCTGTTCATTCTTCAGTCCCCCCTCGCCCCAGGCTTTACCCAGACGGAGCCCAGGGCAGCTATACTGTCTATTTTCGGCCAAAGGCGGGACCGAAATCGAAACAGTTGAACCTCTTGCAGATTTCTAAAGACCTGACGAAGGAGTACAAGGGCGTGACCGAAATTTCCAAGGTCCGGCCTAACAAGCTCCGTGTCGTGGTCGGTAACCTGAAAGAGGCCAACGATATAGCTTGCTCTGAGCTCTTCACACGCGAGTATCGCGTTTACATACCCGCACGAGACGTGGAGATCGACGGTGTCATAACCGACTCGAGTCTGTCCGTCGAGTGTATACTGCAAAGTGCCAAAGGGTGCTTCAAGAACAAAACGTGTCCCGAAGTAAAGGTGCTCGACTGCAAGCAATTGCGGTCAGCATCGATCATCGGTGGCAAAACAGTATACACTCCGTCAGACTCGTTTCGAGTTACGTTCGCCGGGTCTGCACTACCAAGCCACGTCTCGATCCACCGGGTTCGTCTCCCTGTGAGGCTCTACGTGCCCCGCGTCATGAACTGCCTGAATTGCAAGCAGTTAGGCCATACAGCCGCCTACTGCTGCAATAAGGCACGTTGTGGCAAGTGTGGGGAGTCTCATGCGGAAGATTCTTGCAGTGTTAACGCTGAAAAGTGTATTCACTGCGGAGAAAATCTGCATGAGCTCTCGACATGTGCGGTGTACATGCAGCGCAGGGATAAAATAAAACGGTCTCTCAAAGAGCGTTCAAAGCGTTCCTACGCTGACATGCTGAAGAAGACCGTTACCACTTCTCCCGTTACTTCGAACCCCTTCGATCTGTTGCCCTCTGAAGAAACCGATTCTGACGATTCACCAGCGGGAGCATCTTACGCCAATCCTGGGGAGTCTAGAAAGAGGAAAAATATTTCCTCTCCTAAACTTCCCAGAAAAGGTCCTAAGATTTCTCAAAGTGAAATGAAAGATACAAACAAACCAAACAGTGCTGCGGAAAAACCGAAGCAAACTCCTCCTGGGCTGGCAAATTTAAAGTCCCAGAAGGAGTTCCCAGCACTGCCAGGAACATCTAAAACCCCAGTTGCTCCTTTTACACTCCCAGTTGATGAAACAAACTCTGGATTAGTGAAATTTTCTGACATTGTGGACTGGATTTTTGAAACTTTCAATGTACCCGATCCAATTAAAATTTTTCTTACAGCATTCCTCCCAACAGTTAGATCATTTTTGAAGCAGTTGACTGCCCAATGGCCTCTCCTTGCAGCGATTGTATCCTTCGATGCCTAATTCAACTGCGTATATGAAGGATTCTATCTCTGTCTTACAGTGGAATTGTAGAAGTATTTTACCAAAAATTGATTCGTTTAAAGTTTTGATAAATAAAAACAAATGCGATGCATTTTCCCTTTGTGAAACTTGGCTTACTTCAAATATTGATCTCAACTTCCATGATTTTAATATTATTCGCCTTGATCGAGACACCCCATATGGAGGAGTACTTTTAGGGATTAAAAAGTGCTATTCTTTCTATCGTATTAACCTCCCCTCGATTCCAGGCATCGAAGTTGTCGCATGTCAAATGACAATACAAGGTAAAGAGCTTTGTATTGCCTCAATATATATTCCCCCCAGAGCACAGGTTGGGCAACGGCTGCTCTTTGATTTAATAGAACTTCTTCCCTCGCCACGTTTGATTTTGGGAGACTTCAACTCTCATGGCGTGGCTTGGGGTTCCCCATACAATGATAACCGCTCCTCTTTAATCTATAACCTTTGCGATGACTTCACTATGACTATTTTAAACAACGGTGAAATGACACGTATCCCGAAACCTCCAGCGCGCCCAAGCGCTTTGGAGAAATCCTTATGTTCGACGTCGCTACGGTTGGATTGCACATGGAAGGTAATCCTCGATCCTCACGGTAGCGACCATCTGCCTATTCTTATTTCAATTACTAACAGGTCAACTCGCATGCGACCAATTGACATTCCGTATGACCTCACACGAAATGTCGATTGGAAGTTATACGAGGAAATGATTTCAAAAGCGGTCGAGTCGATTCAACATCATTCACCACTTGAAGAATACAACCTCCTCGCGGGCTTGATTCTCGACGCCGCGTTGCAAGCCCAAACGAAGAAATATCCCGGCGTAACGATCAAAGAACGGCCTCCCACTCCGTGGTGGGACCAAGAGTGCTCCGATGTCTACACGCAAAGATCCGACGCGTTTAAGGCCTACCAGACGGGAGGTATACCTGGCGACTATTTACGGTATTCGGAGCTTGATACCAAGCTTAAAAGCTTGGCTAAAGCAAAGAAACGTGGATATTGGCGTCGGTTCGTGAACGAGACGTCGAGGGAGACATCGATGAGCACTCTTTGGAACACAGCCCGAAGAATGCGGAATCGCGTAACGGTCAACGAAAGCGAGGAGTCTTCAAGTAGGTGGATATTTGATTTTGCCAGGAAAGTATGTCCGGACTCTGTTCCTGAGCAAAATATTGTTCGCGATGCGTCTCCGGGCCACGACGCGATAGAATCACCTTTTACGATGGCAGAACTTTCAGTTGCCCTCCTGTCCTGTAACAATAACGCGCCTGGATTAGATAGAATCAAATTCAACTTGTTGAAGAATCTACCCGGCAATGCCAAGAGGCGCTTGTTGAACTTGTTCAATAAGTTCCTGGAGCAAAACATTGTACCGCAGGATTGGAGGCAAGTGAAGGTGATCGCCATCCAAAAACCAGGGAAACCAGCTTCTAATCACAACTCTTATAGGCCGATTGCAATGCTATCCTGTATCCGGAAATTGATGGAAAAAATGATACTCCGTCGTTTAGACCACTGGGTCGAATCAAATGGTCTACTATCAGAAACTCAATTTGGCTTCCGCCGTGCCAAAGGGACGAATGATTGTCTTGCGTTGCTTTCAACAGATATTCAGCTGGCGTATGCTCGTAAAGAACAAATGGCGTCTGCGTTCTTGGACATTAAGGGGGCTTTTGATTCCGTTTCTATTGACATTCTTTCGGGTAAACTTCACCGACAAGGATTTTCTCCAATTTTGAACAATTTTTTGCACAACTTGTTGTCCAAAAAGCACATGCATTTTACGCATGGCGATTTGGCAACTTTTCGCATTAGCTACATGGGTCTTCCCCAGGGCTCATGTTTAAGCCCCCTTCTTTACAACTTTTATGTAAATGACATCGACGAATGTCTGGCAAATTCATGCACGATAAGACAACTTGCAGACGACAGTGTAATCTCTGTTACAGGAGCCAAAGCTGCCGATTTGCAAGGACCATTGCAAGATACCTTGGACAATTTGTCTGCTTGGGCTTTACAGCTAGGTATCGAATTCTCTCCGGAGAAGACTGAGATAGTAGTTTTTTCTAGGAAGCATGAACCTGCTCAGCTTCAAACACAATTAATGGGTAAAACGATTTCTCAGGTTTTGGTACACAAATATCTTGGTGTCTGGTTTGACTCTAAAGGCACCTGGGGTTGTCACGTGAGGTATCTGATGAAAAAATGTCAACAAAGAGTGAATTTTCTTCGTACAATAACCGGACAATGGTGGGGAGCCCATCCAGGAGACCTTATAAGGCTTTACCAAACAACGATATTGTCTGTTATTGAATACGGGTGTTTCTGCTTCCGCTCCGCAGCAAACACACATTTGATCAAACTGGAGCGAATACAATATCGTTGTTTGCGTATCGCCTTAGGTTGCATGCAGTCGACCCATACGATGAGTTTGGAGGTTTTAGCTGGAGTACTACCATTGAAAAACCGCTTCTGGAGCCTGTCTTCTCGTATTCTAATCAAATGTGAGGTCTTGAACCGTCCCGTGATTGAAAATTTTGAAAGGTTAATCGAACTTAATTCTCAAACCCGTTTTATGACATTGTATTTCAATCACATGTCCCAAAATATTAACCCTTCTTCGAATATTCCAAATCGTGTCGACTTATCAAATACTTCTGATTCCACTGTGTTTTTCGATACATCCATGATAGAAGAAACTCGTGGAATCCCGGATCATTTACGCGTGCAGCAGATCCCTAAAATTTTTTCCAATAAATATCGAAACATCAACTGCGACAATATGTACTACACTGACGGATCACTTCTTGATGGGTCCACTGGCTTCGGTATCTTCAATAACAATTTAACCGTCTCCCATAAGCTCGATAATCCTGCTTCTGTTTACGTCGCAGAATTAGCTGCAATTCAGTACACCCTAGGGATTATCGAAAAAATGCCCACGGACCATTATTTCATCTTTACGGACAGTCTCAGTTCCATTGAGGCTCTCCGATCGATGAAAGATGTTAAGCACTCTCCGTATTTCCTGGGGAAAATACGGGAACATCTGAGTGCTTTATCCGAAAAATCTACTCAGATTACCTTAGCGTGGGTCCCTTCTCACTGCTCGATACCGGGTAATGAGAAAGCGGACTCTTTGGCTAAGGTGGGCGCAACAAACGGTGATATTTATGAAAGACCAATTGCCTTTAATGAATTTTTCGCACTTGTACGTCAGAATACGATCATCAGTTGGCAAAATGCTTGGACCAGAGGGGAATTGGGAAGGTGGTTACATTCCATAATCCCCAAAGTATCGACGAACCCGTGGTTCAAGGGGTTGGATGTAGGTCGGGATTTCATTTGCGTGATGTCCCGGCTTATGTCCAATCACTATAGATTTGACGCGCTCCTCCGTCGTGTTGGGCTCGGGGAAAGTGGTATCTGTGCCTGTGGTGAAGGTTATCACGACATAGAGCATGTGGTTTGGTCATGCCCTGTACACCGTGACGCCAGGTCTAAATTAATAGCTTCCCTGCAGGCCGAGGGTAGACAGCCGGCTGTTCCTGTTCGTGATGTCTTGGCGAGCCGTGACCTATCCTACATGTCCCTTATATACGTTTTCCTGAAATCCATCCACGCCCCAGTCTAGTCCCGTTCCCCTCCGTCTACACCCAACAAAACGACAAGAACACGTTTGAACCTTAAGCACAAAACCAGCAACCAGACCCCGCACAACAGAACCAGGACCCAAGGACTACGAGCCTCTGTCCCAACTCACGACATCGTGGCTCAGCAGAACGAATCCATACATGCCATTCGACGATTATCAGACGACCATTGAACAACAAAACACTGATTGGAAATCCCATGCTAGTTTTAAGTTAGACTTAATTTCAGCTCGTAGTCGGCAGCGAGGATAAAAAATTTGCTTTAGTTTTTAAGTCATCAGATATAATTGGCGCCGTTAAACATTAAATTGTATTTGTGCCGTGTCAAATAAATGTTATGTGAAGAAAAAAAAAAAAAAAATCACGATCGCTCCTGAACACATTAAAGGAACTGTTGAAAACTTCTTCACTTTTAATATCTTCGTTCCAGTTCGTTTCCGTTGCTAAGATGATTGAGTATGAACATCCACTTATTCTGTTAATAATGTGATTAATTTTGAGTGCACTGCGCATCCTGTTGAAATTCTGAGCATAAATCAATACTTCATTGACTACTGGCGTTGTTTTTTCTTTCTCTGAGCGTCACTGATTTTGAGAACACGAATGCTTACAATAACATCCATCACACGGGAAACTTGCTGATCTAAAATTATTGTTATTGTTATAGTTGTGGCTGCCAGCCAAATGGTAAGGACACGATACAGCTGAAGAGGTCGCGGGAGTCGTTAAGTTGAGCGGGCTCGTTGAAACGGTAGGCATGAAAGATGATTGTGACTCATTATTCGCTGGGTACGGATTAAGTATTTCGCCTCGTTGAAAAGAGATATGCTGGAGATTAGGTGGGGGTCGAGAAAATTTATCCTTCGCTGCAGCAAAAAGCACACGGTCTGGTGGTAGTTGGTTGTAGTAGCTGTT